>NW_005871495.1:527147-562880 GCF_000147115.1 Myotis lucifugus
GGAAAAGCCCTCCAGCCCAGCTAAGGAGGCCCAGCAGGACTTAACCTTGCTTGTTGCCATGGGCCTTCAGCCCTGTTTAACTTCAGGGGTGGGGGCGGCCACTTCATGCTCATGCCGGGGGCGGCTTGCCAGGGGGTTCGAGGGGCCTGTTCTGCCTGCCGGCAACCCGCAGAGGGGGGCAGCGAGGGCCAGGCCAGGGGAGGACTTTCGCTTTCCAAGGAAAAACAGAACCAGAGCCACAGCTTCAGATCAAAACCCGAACGCCTTTCCCCTGATAATTAGTCCCCCAGCTCAAGGATGCCTGAGCCGAACTGCCCTCCTTGCAGTGCAAGCCTTCCCCTTGCTTTCCCCGTCGCTTTTCGCCGCAGATAACAAAACCCCAAACCGCGCATTCACTGTGCACAGAGTTACTCAGAGCCCGCACCCTTTCTCGTCCTTCCTGGGCCCTGAGCGTTTGCGGTGTTTCGAGCTCCGCATCCCGTACCCCGGGGAGGCGCCCACCCAGCCCTCTCTCAGACACTGTGCCCGGTGTCTGCAGTCTCGGGGGCTGTGCTTGGACTCTCTGCCAGGACATTGAGCTACTACCCTCGCCTCCAGGTAAACCTCAAAGGCACTGACCTCCCCAGAAGCTGGGGCGCTGAGGGCAGCGAGTGTCAAAAATTAACCCACAGGGGCCTCGTGTGTCCCAGGCCCCATGCTCTGCCTCCTGGGGTCTGGCAGCGGGAGCTTCAGGGATGAACCCGTCGTCACCTGCTGGGAAACCATTGCTCTGCAGGGCGGGGAGGGGTGTGGAGAGCCAACATGTCCCTAACCCCAGCCCCCCCCCCCCAGGCTTCTTTTTCCGGAGGCTTCTGGTTAGGGTTGGGCAATAGGGGGCCTCAGCTGGACATTGGGAGGAGGGTGCGTGTACTCAGCACGGATCCCCCCATTCCTCCTGCAGCTCGCTGCTCCCTCTCTTCATGTTCTGGGCTGGGGGGCAGGGACTTGCCCTGCCCTGGAGTGCGGTGACATCCCTGCGTGCCCCTCGCTGGCCATCCACAAAGCTCCCCCCCTTGCTGCTGGGACTGGCTGAGGAACCTCCCCTTCCTCAGAAACCATCACCAGACACATCTTTCTCTAAAACGATGGAAAAACAGATCCTAAGTCCTTTCCCCCAAAGATACGTTATTCCTCCATTTCTTCTCTGACCCTCAATTCCTTCTCTTACCCTCTCGGCCCCCGATGAGGCCCTGGGAATGACTCATTTCCCCCGCTCCCAGCCCCCCACTCACTCCGAGGGTAACGTATTACTGTATTTGGAGACTAGAGGCCCGATGCATGAAACGCGTGCAAGAGCAGGCCTGCCTTCCCCCGGCTGCCGGCACCGGGGACCCGGGCTTCCCTCGCAGGCCCAGCTTCGTCTGGAAGGTCGTCCAGTCTAATTCGCATATTATCTTTTATTATTATAGATGATTATTAGCATTTCCTTTGCACCATGGCTTCTCTGTGTCAAGAAGCTCGTGGCCTGCAGACAGCCCGCCATCCTCGCCCAGAGTCAGGCCGCGTCTGGCAGCGGCTTCCCTGCCTCATCCTTCCCTGTCCCGGGTCCCCATTCGGATGCACTCATTTGAACACAACGTTTTGAAAATTTACAGTGGAAACCATCGTTTGGGCTCAGGGACAGGAACACTGCTGTTCACAGTGTCCTGGGAAGCCACTCAGACTGCCGGTCTCGCCAGCCACGCCAGTCCATGGCTTACTCTTTCAATTTTTAACGACCGAGTTAGAACCCCCGACTGTCACCATCTATTGCTGGGTCCTCAGGGTTTGTGGTTTAGACATCAGCTTGACTGTGGCCCAGAACTTATGGAGGAGGCTCTGCCTGCAGAGCAGGGCTGTGTGGCCAGGGCTTGGAGTACCGTTTCCTCAACAGCCAGAAGCCGGACCATCTCTGAATCGGCATAACACGGGATACGTCCTTAGCCCATCATTTGGTTGTTCCCGATAACAAACAATCAATTTCTTTTTTCAATGCAATAAAGTCAAGTATCAGGAAAGATCAGCTCCTGGTGAACACTGCGTTGGGGCCACCATTTGATCCTAAAAACATCACCACCACGTGCACTTGCTCATGAGAAATCGATTTCAACCCTAAAACGCCAGGTCCGGGCACTGGACTGCCAGGCCCACGTAGAACATACCCGAAGTGTGACAGATGCCAGGGGACGCCGATGGCGTGGGGCAGGGGAGCTGCACCAAGTGGACATTGTGCAGACAGACTCTGTTTTAAGGCAAGGGGGTGGCCATGAGACCACAATTCTCCCTCCAGCTCCCACTTTGCAAATGGACACAGAATTGGGCAGTTGCTCTTTTTTCTTCTGAAACGAGAGTTTTGTAACTGCCGGGAACCACCTGGGCATCTCAGGTCCACGGGGTAGGAGGCACACAGGCTGTGCTGACCACAGGGCCCCCTTCGGCCACCCTTGACCAGTCCTGTCTCTCAGGCCGGGGCCAGAGCAGGGCAGCCAGGGAGCCACACCTCACCTGGCCGCCCCAAGGCCCAGGGACCAGCCGGCCGCTCCGTCTCCGCCCACCGGGAAGCCAGATGAGGCGACCTTCCCGGGTGATCAAAGGCGACTCTCTCAGTGTTTCCTCCTGCACTAAATTCCTATAGTGTCCCTTCTCAGGCGGCTTTGTGACGGTCACCCCGGAGTCTCACTAAGGGTGTCTGAGGCTTTTACTGAAACGTCTAGTTCCCTGGTTGAGTTCAGAGCAAAAACCACACAAGGTTTGGTTCTTAATACATATTGGCATGTATTCCAATAGCCTGGTCCTTCTGTGGATGGGAAAGTTGCAGCGTTTTTATACAAAAAAACATATTTGCCTAAATCCTTTGGAGGAGTCCTCCATGGCACACAGAGTCTTAGGTTTCTCCATTTGGATTTCAGATAAAATTGGAAACCTGTTTTTCATGTTAAACATTTCCAGAAGGAATGAAAAAAACACACAAAAAAACTTGTTCTCTTGCGAATCTTAAGCCACTGGATTTGCCAGGGTCGTTAGAACAACCTAATGGCTTTCCCAATGCCCTTCTCGTCTTGCTTCCCCAGTTCTCCAGAACCCTCGTCCTCAACCCTGACCCTCCCGTGGCCAAGGCCACCGGAGATGGGTCCCTGGGGATGCCTGCCACCCAGGCTCGGGGCTGGAAGGAGCTGGAAAGCCCCATGTGGATGAGGTCATGGGACCACTGTGACATCAGCTGCAGAAGAGGAAGAGGAGGGAGAGGCGCTGAAGGAGGGGTGGAAGGGAGGGCACTTGGAGGCTGGCCAGGCCACGGGAGGTTCCCAGGCTGGCCCACGTCCCTGCGGCCCCCAGCCCCCCCCTCCGCCCCCCCGAGACCCGGCTGGACGCCCAAAAGGGAACTTGAGGAGGGCGTTCTGGTCCAGGCCTCCTGGGTCCCGCCTCAGCTTTTCTTGACACGTTAGCTGTTTTGTCAAAAAAACATGTTTTATTCCATGAGAAAGAAAAACTTTGGCTGGATTGTTTGAATTATTAAGGCCCAGTCCAGCAGTTTCCAGGGGCTTTTGAACTCAGATTCCTTTACGGTTTTATAATCTCGTCTTTTGGAAGCCCGTCTGAGTTCTCTGCCGGCACAGAAGAATAATGGATTACATTCCAAGATGTTTTTATGACAAGGTGATTTCCTCCTGGAGTTGGAGGTAAATTATGAGGCTGGAAATCGTGTTGCCTCCTGAAAGCTCTAATATTTCATATTCATATGGAGTGCTTCACCGTTTTCAAACTCCATTTCGTACTTTTTCTCATTTCATCCCCCCAAACGCACGAGGGGCGGCAGCGAACAGAGTATGTCTTGGCTCCGTAGATAAGCAACTGAGACTCAAGGCCCCCAAGCGCCAGGATCCCTCAGGTAAAGGGTTCTTGTTTCAGGGTCACTGCTCTGCCCACTGGCCCCTCCACGTCCCAGGATGTGTCCCCATAATTCTCAGCGGGGACTCAAGTGTAAAGACCTTCATCTTAGGTCACAGACGAGGACACTGCGGGTCAGACGGCACTGGAGCCTGCCACCCGGCGGGGACCCCTGGCTATGGTCCCTGACGACGCAGACCCTGCTTTGAGCCCACGTGCTGGCCTGAACCTCAGCTTGGGGCTGCACCCTCACCCCGCTGGCTCACCCCCAGAACACACACATCTGCAGTCATTTGTCTCATTCTGGTTGGAGATCCATGTCGAGCCTGGGGATCATCTTTTCTCTCTCCCCGTCTTGGCTCCAAGGCCCTCACACATTTGTGTTATGACTTTAGTTGTGAAGATGCCACAACTCCTCGAGGTGTGTGTGTGGGGGGGGGGAGGGGGGATGGAGAGATGCTAAGTTAAAATACTTTTGCCTATTTCACCCAAAACTTTTAAACAAAATGCCTCCCTCAGGGCCTGGTTGGGGACGTGGTTGGGGTTGTGCCCATCTGTGACGGGGGTGCTGGCAGCTCTGGGCGGCGGTGGCTTTAGGCATCATGGAGGGGGCACTGCTGTGAGATGGGGCTGGTCCTCGGGCTGTTGGGAAGTGGGTGCCTGTGCCCTTCCCCTTGGGCCACCTCCCCTTGTCACAGAGTTACAGTCGGCAGAGTGTCTGCAGAAGCCACGCCTGTGAGCGGTGCAGAGGACAGGCAGGAGGGTGGTGAGCCGCACTAACACGTCCTATTACTTTGGACTCCGGGAGAAATGCGGGGACGTAAGACTGAATTAGAGGAAAAGATGTAATGTTCTATTACTGGGTTTATAGCTACAGATAAAACCCAAGTGCACTGCTCCCAGGAACTCACCCTCCTCCGCTCAAACCACTAATAAAGGCGAATTCCTTTAGTTTAAGGATTGTGACTCTCGCCTTTAAGCTTTCACCACTGTGTGGATGGAGAAAATGAAAGCTACATCACCATCACGATTATTTTTCAAAGGAAAGAAAGTGTAAGAACTTGGATGGTTGTGCAAAGACGGGCAGGCCCGTACACACTTGCTCTCCAACAGTTAACAAGGGCCTTATGGTGGAGAGGGCCGGGGAGAGGGCACGCGGGGGCTGTGCATGGGGTGGGCAGAGCTGGGAAAGGTGCGGACCAGGGGTCGCCCACCCTGGAGGCAGGGGCCTGGGCCGAGAAGACCAGCCCACTTGCTTGTTGCAGATAAGGCCCCGCAGCCGTCCCCAAACAAAGCAGACCGCCGAGAATTTTTTCCTTATTCCTAACTTTCCCATAAAAAGATTCAGGTAAATGTAGCATGACGAGCCAATTTAAGCCAATTTCGAAGTTATTTGAGTAATTGGTTATTAAGATAACAGTCTCAAATTTCAATTCAGCAATTATTGTCTTAAAGACACAGGCATCGGGAGAAAAGTAGTTATTTTAAAGTGCAAGAGCCCCGGTTTCCTGGGGAGAAAGGTGTTCCCAGGAGCAGGGACGGGGCCTCAGATTGCCCGCACTGAGGAAGTTTCCAGAACACAGAGAACTGCGCTTCCAAACACAGAGACCGACACGGCCCTGCTGCCTGGTTATTAGGAAGATCCAAAGGGTAGCAATCTCTCCAGGTCCGCTGTCTCTCTGTCTCACACACGCGTGCACATGCATGCACATGTGTGGGCCAGTCCTCACCCCACGTTGAGACCCACAAGGGGACTTCTTGCTGTGCCCCCAGGAGACGGCAGAGAGCCGCGCGCGGAGTCCCTGATGGGAGAGAGGGCGCTGGCAGAGATGCTGGCGGAAAGCCGAATCGCCTCTCTAACGATGGGTGGGATCGCCCCGGAAAGCCTACTGGGAGGAAGTGCAAGTGTGCAGCCCATTCCCCGCTAATCAACCCCCAGGATGACGGCGTGACCAGAGATGACAAGCTACCAGATACTCACTGAGCTCAGCCTGCGAGAGACTGACTCCCCGGCTTCGGCTGCTCCGGAGTTTTTGTTGCGTGTCTTTGTTTTGTAAAATAGAAACCCCTGATCCTGGACAGGCTAAGGAAGCTCCTCATCCAGGAAGCAAGTGACCCTTAAAGAACGTGAAGTGAGCGTAAGAAGCCTACTGCCCGCCAGTGGGATTGAGCACCTCCTGGGTGCCAGGCACGGTGTCTTCTCTGAACCAACTCATTACCTTCCCACGGAGGTGCTGCAGGGAAAGGGATTCTGAGCTGGGGAAACGGAGGCATAGGGAGCTTAAGTGGCTGCCGTGGGTCCTACAGGGAGTAGGTGTACGGGGGTTGGAAGCCAGCCCCTGGTCTAAACACCAAGCTCAACGTCACTAGACCAGATTGCCACTAGAATATAGAAAGGAGGCCCCAATGCCCCATTGTCTCCAAGAAGCCAATCTGAACGGACAGTTGTGGGAGTCAAGCAGGCAGAGGTTTGCACACATTCATCCATTCACTGGGTTTGCACACATTCACCTGCTCACTAGGTTTGCACACATTCATCCATTCACTGGGTGTGCAAACAGCATTGAGTGCCTGCATTGCCAGGCAAGGCTACTTTGAATTAGTCATGAAGGCCCAAAGAAAGCAGACGTAACTCAAAAATAAACAATATGTCTATACTAATAAAAGGCCTGTGGCTGTGACGCCATAACACCGTCACTACCGAAGAGCAGCGGCTCTCTCGGCGGGGCGAGCTACTAGTGGCAGAGAGCTATGAGCGGTGGAGGGCGGGGTGGCCAGCTGAGGCAAGTGGAAGCAAGCGCACTGGGCCTCTAGTTGTTTAGTGAAAAGCTATAATTTACATACTTCTGCTATTTTCCTGTTAGTGTTAGGGACTAGGTCCTTGGTCAACAAGTTGCATTCAGTGAATGGATGCATTTTGGAATAAAAATGGATAGCAACCAGAAAAAAAAAAAAAACAATGGCAAGGAGTCCATTCTATTTGGAAAGTCACAGCCAGTCTCTGAGGACAGGTGGGAAGAGGTCCCCATCACAGTGGGTCTCACCTCCTGGGTAACTGGCCAAAGCCACACTGCCCCCTGCCCAGTTCTCACAGCGCGGGTTCCGGCCTCAGGTACAGGTGGGCTCCTCTGAAGAAGAGGGGCCAGCGTCTCGGCTGAAACACGCAGGCTGACCCAGGTCCATCTGCTCACAGGTGGCTCTTCCGTGGCCCTGAGCACAGCAGTGGTCAGCGCTGAGACCCGGGGAGGGAAAGGCAGAGAAGAGCTGGCAGGAAGCCTGTGCGCCTTCCCGGCACCTGCCCCAGGAGGTGGCGTTGCTACATTTGTCACCAGAGAACTCCGCCCTGGTGGGCAGTTGAAAAAGTGAAGGCTCCCAGCAAATCTGAACCTTGCAAACAGATGCACCTGCTGGTTACGCTCACTGAATTCACGTCCTTGGAGTTGCTTCTCTGGTGTGAGGGTCCCCGCCGGGGACCCCATGGAATGAATTGTGGGACAGACATTTCCTGAGGGAGGGAAATGGATGGCTAGGAGGGTGGTGGAGGCCCAATCTCTGGTCAACTGGTCCGAAGGCGACAAGAGTTAGGCGTTTTGCAGAGAGCATTTGGTCCTTACAATGTTCATCTTCTTTAAAAAAAACATCTTTGTAGGATATGAGAACCAAAATGCCCCGCAACTGTCACCCATTTACACTATGTATGTCTAGGCTTGGTGACCATGATATCCTTTTGTTCATAGCCTTGTGGAGAGGAAGGCTAACCAAGTCACACACACACGCACACACACACATACACACGCGCACGCACACACATACACACGCACATACGCACACACACGCACATACACACACACACACGCACACGCACATACACACACACACACGCACACGCACATACACACACACATACACAGTGACTCCAATGGCCTGTGTGTCCACCCCCAAGGTGAAGACCCAGCACATTGCCACCCCTGCCAGGGTCCCTCCTGCTGCCTCTCCCCTTTGTGGTTCCACGTCCAACCACAAATCAGCTCCTCTTTCTGGAATTTGCTATGCCAAGAATGTTACATATCAAACAACAAATGACAGCATAAGTAACATGCCATGAAGAGTAGCACGTCTGGAAATTAACTGCACAAAATCTAACCTTTGAGGTTCGCTTTTGTCTCTCTCGGCTAATTCCTCTGAGGTACAGCCACGCTGCTGCCTTCGGGAGTTTGTTCCTTGTTTATTTCTGAGTAATATTCCCTGCATGGATAGATCACAGTTGGTTTAACCATTTGTTCCTTGAAGAACATAGACATGCTTAAGGTTTACATAGAAAGTACCATTTTCCAGCAGAGTGGAGCTCGGACAGATGCCCGGCCTACACCCCAAACCCCCACACCTGGGGCGCCAGCCCCTGGTCCAGGGCCCCGTCTGATCAGCACCCTGGACAGCGGAGTTGCCAGGCAGCAGCCACACGGGGCAGTGTTTGCCCTAAGAGGCCAGCACGACCTCAGTTTCCTATATATATGAATTGTCCTCAGGGCTCAGGCTGCAAGAAAGGAAAACCCACATGGAACACATCAGGTCACAGGACCAGAAGGTTTAAGGCGCAGAGAAAGTGGAATATCAGCTTTTTACTAAAAACATTTACTGTCTCCATGGAGACATTTAAAAAACAACACTGGGACACGGAAGGACCAATGATCGAAGGTTTGGTAAAAAGCAGTTAGTATCCTGTAAATGAGAGCTCCTGGAATATTTTAATTGTGAAACGAGGAGGTGATCCCGTTAGCCTATTCCAATCCGTGCCTTTGAATGATTAAGTCCTAAAATCCATCCCCTTCCCCAGTCTCTCCTGTGCTTTTAGACTAATTCCCGGCGTTGGTGTGTTTGGCTCTAAGTGGGCGTGTGCTCGGCCCGACGGCGTCTGGAGATGCCGAGGCATCAAACCTGTAGCCCAGCAGAGGGGCTCCGTGGGTCCGTCATGCGTCCAAAGTGAGACGGTCTCCTTCGACTTGGACTCAGTGACGGGCGGTTTACAGTCTTTATGGGAAGACGACAGGCCGGGCAGCAGCAGCAGAGGCCCAGGAGGCTTGCGGCTTCTGAGGACCAGGAGGGCCCCGCTGAACCCCACCTGGTCCAGGCACCGGCGACCCCCGGGGACACTGAGTGGAATCCAGTAGGAAGGTGATCGATGGGATCCAAATGCTGCTGGTACACTGAGCCCGGCCGTGACCATGGAGCAGAGGCTGGGCCTTTGTCAGGCCCTGGGCGGGGCGGGGCTAAGGGCAGCAGTGCCCCACTCAGCCAATCGCCCCCCACCCCAAGGACTTGCAGCTGGACCAGACCCTCCCCTCCTTGCAGCAAAGACGGCTCCTCCCTCCCAACTCAGGTGCGGCCACAGGGTCCTGGGCAGCCCGGACCCTCCATTCTCACCCAGAAATCCTCTCTTTAACCCTTTGAGTGCCAACCAATATCCTGGGAACTCTGCTAAAATTGCCAAGGCATCTTTGCTGATTTTACAGCAGTTTAGGAAAAAAACTATGAGTCGCAAGTAAATGAAGTTACATATTCAAAAACTTAAGGAAACCTTTACTACGTTGACATATTTAGCAATATCATCATCACTAATAAAAGCAGACTTAGAACTGGACGCCATGTCGAAGCATTGATAGCGCTCCCGGCACTTTTGGCGAAAGACAGGAGGAACGCGATCGCACTCCCCGGCAGTCTAGGGGTTAATGTTAAAGTGAATGCGAAAATATTTAATGTTTAAAGTGTGGAGATGCCCGGTGTCCCCCAGCAGCCAGACCCAATTGCTTCCCACTTTCCATTTGTTCCACAAGGATGCAGGTGGCGTGGACGGATACTTTCTGCACAGACAGCGGGCCTGGAGCCCAGCCCCGACCCCCCACTCTCACGCCTGCAGGAAGCCGGGGTGATCCACACAGGCCGTGGCAGCGAGGAACTGCCGGTGTCCCCGGGAAGCAGAACCTGGGCCGAGGGAGACAAGCAGACGCGGGGTTGCCTCCGGTGCGCAGGGCTGGGCTGCTGCCGGAGGCCAATGAGTCCCCAGGTGGTCCGAGGAGTCAGCGCGGCCCTGAGCTGGCCTGGCCCGGGGAGCCAGGCCGACTCCAGCGCCTGCCAGCAGTCCCAGGTGTGTGGGGCCCAGGTGACAGCCCCAGGGAAAAGAGAAAATTACAAAATTGTTGCTGCTAAATCAACCCCATTAAAAATGGCAATTATTCACGCTTCCAGGGTGGGCAACAACCCGGCAGGCCGGTTAGTGAGAAAACCTCTCTATTCTTGGCCTCTTCTTACCCAAGGAGCCCTTGGCTGTCAGGACTCGCAGGTGCAGGAGGACTTCATGGGAGAGGCCGCACCTTGTGACCCACGCAGGTTTATAGACAACCCCCTCCCCCGCAGGACTTCCTGTGGGCCCCAGGGCGTCTCCATGGGCACCACGGCTGCTCCAGGATTAACAGTTGGTTCCTGAGGCCTGGCAAACGTGTACAGTGTGACGGGGGGCCGGGGGGGGGGCAGCTGAGTGAGCAGGGGCTTAGTCTTCTCACCTGTGGAATGGGGTCATCTTAGAGCTGACCGGTGAGAACACAGGGGATGTTCTTTATTCCCCACGTAAGATACGGAGAGTGCCATGTGCTGCCACAGACAGGAATACACGGCCATGTGGTGATGGAGGCAGAGGGTGGAGTGATGTGTCCACCAGCCAAGATCTGTGGCCAAACCCAGGCTAGAGGGGCAGAAAGGATCTCCCCTCAGCTGGAGCAAGGCTTCAGCGGGAGCGAGGCCCTGCCAGCACCTTGATTTCAGACTCCCGGCATCCAGTATGGAGGGAGAAAAACGTCTGTTGTTACAGCAGCTTTAGGAGACCGATACAGACTCTGAATCTCAGATTCTCTGTCTCTAAAGAAGAACATACTATTTTTTTTTTTTAATGCAAGTGAGTCTTTGGGCCTTTTGTCCCTGAACTAAGTGGCTTTGGCCTGGAGAAAGACCTCTGCCAGGAAGGCTCTGCAGGACCCAGAGGGCACAGGGGAAGGTCACACTCACATGTACGGAGCCCCAGGCCCAGTCTTTTCAACCCTCGCTCACACGTCCCATTAGAACAACTCATTCCCTTAACCACCTGGAGCAGGGCCCCCTCACTGGTGTACCCATTCACGGGGGCTGTGAAGAAACTATAAGAACTTCTATTTGTACTTCCTAAAAGTTCATTCATTTTTTTTTAAACTATAGATTTGAATTTCAGAACAGCGGTGAAGTCAGGAAATTGAGCAGATACTACAGTTCCCTGTGCCTGGACACCGGGTCCCGGCAGCAGCATCTTCCATTGGTCAGGCGGGCTTGTCACTGCCTGTGATCAGCGGTGAGTCACCACGGTCACTTGAAGCCCATTCTCCAGTCACCCTTCCTTCAATATTGTGCAAGGGCCTTTTTCTGCCCAGGAGTCCACCCGGGGTCCCCCAGGACATTTCTTTCTTTTGTAAAAATATATGTTGATTGATTTCAGAGAGGAAGGGAGCGGGAGAGAGATAGAAACATCAATGATGAGTCCTGCACGCCCCCGACTGGGGATCGGTCGATCAAGCCCACAACCCGGGCATGTGCCCAACTGAAAATTGAACCATGACCTCCTGGTTCATAGATCAATGCTCAACCCACTGAACCACGCGCCCCCCCCCCCCCCATGACATGTTGTCATCACAGCTCCCAAGGCTCCTCCCGGCTGGGCTGTGACAACATCTCAGACTCTCCTTGTGTTTGATGAACTGGAGGGTTTTGAAGAGGACCAGGCGGGTGTTTGATAGCCTGTCCCTCGATTGGGATTTGTTTGATGTTTGTTAAGAACACGGAAGTTCTCATCACATCGTACCAGAGGCAGGGACTGTCAACAGGACCTGTCACCACCGACGCTGACGCTGGTCACCTGGCCGAGGCCCTGTTTGTCCCGGGTCCCTGCTGCCAGGTCACTCTCCCCCTCCCATCCTGCCCTCCTGTGGGTCCTCCGTCCCCACCCCCGAGGGGCCCTGCCTGAGCTCATGGACCGATGAAACAGAACCACGCCCGGTGTCAGGGAGGCGCAGGGGCAGCGAGGCACCCCGTGTACTCAGTGAAGGGCCCACACGCGGGACCCAGACCAGCCAGGCTCACGTGCTAAGGGTATGGGGGGCCTGCAGACAACCAATCCCAAGAGGACACCCCGTGGCTCAGAGTGCTGCCCCTGGGGGACAGGCAGGGTGACCCACAAGGTCACGCTCCTTGTCAGGCTTGGCAAGGAAGTCACCCACCCGCGTGAGCCCCACTTGTCCCGGGCAGGGCTTTGGTCCTCCCGTGGGCGTCACTATTTACAGCCGTGTCCCAGCCACCGTTGCCTCCCCGCCCTCTCTAAACCCCACGTGAGAACCCGAGCAAACACCCAGGTCTGGCCCGGGCACCTTCCTGTTTTCCCAGGAAGCTGGACCCCCGCGAAGGGGGCTGCAGGGAGGCGGACCCGCTCGACAGACGCCACGCGTGCCCCTTAATTAAAATACCTGGTCCCGACAAGGCGTCTGGACACGTTCCTTAAACTGTACTTTTTATTTAGCCGGCATGGACCCATGCACGCCGCCCACGCGGACCCCGGGTGCCTGTCAGGAGGAGTAAATTGAACTCCTGACGGGCAGAGCGATGGGTCAGCGGGCGGACTCCTCCGCCGTCACCCACTTTCCTGGAAGCTGGCGGGCGAGGGCAGCCGTCAATCAGGCTCCCGGGCGATCATTACGGGGCTGCAGTGAAGCAGAAAAGCACCGTAATAAACAGGCCCGCTGCCTCCCGCCACTCCATTCATCCTCCCCTCCCCGTGCCAGCCCTTCTGGCCTTGCTGAGCGTTAAATCCCCGTCCAGCTGTTTGACCCTATTACGGGAACATGATAGGCACCCCTGTCACTGGAAATGCCTGCAACAGTCGGATGCACCGAATCTATCTTCCCGACAGGTAAACCTATGGATAATTTATTTTTATGCGCTTCCCGAGGATGTTGACAGCAGCCGGCACGTCCACCACGCGCGCCCCGTGTTCGGGGGAGCGGGTCCCGCGGCTCCCACGGTCACCGTTAATGAACGCGAGGGGTGGGTGCTACGGGCGCCCAGCTCCTCGCCTCCAGGCCCGGGGCCGCGGCACCACCAGGGTCCAATTCGGAACATGATTATGGGTCTGACCTTGAATCAGACAGGGCTCCCCTTCGTCCCCTTCGGCCAAGAAGCCGCCTAGCAGGCACGGCCGGCGGGGGGCAGGGGTGATGGGGCGCCTCTTCACGCATCGGGACAAAGCCTGTTCTTAGGGCCCCGCTTGACTAACACAGGTGGGTGCCATGAAATACATACCTGGCCGGATCTCTGCCTCCCGGCCCCTCCTGCACCGTCAGACCGGTACCCTTAAGAATTGGCCATCAATTAGAGGGGGGAGGGTTAGGAGCCGGCAGGAGAGTTTTAAGCGCTGTTATCACTTTTAGCACAAAAAAGTGACCACACACTTTGACTCCCAGCTTGGCTCGCGGGGTCTGTGCCGTGTCGGACGCGGGCCGCCCGGAGAGAGAGTGACTTCTACGGCGCCCTCCGGCCCGCCTTTGACCGCGCGCCTCCACAGTGGGTGCCATTTAAGCCGACAGAATCCAATCAACGTGTCAGTTAAATTGCCGCTCATCCGTCGAGATTAAGCCTCCGACTATTACCTCAGATTTAGTGGAAGTCGGGGATGCTGGCACATTTCGCGGAGCCATTAGTAACACCTGGAATCATCCGCATTCGTTTAAGATCTGGCCCCATAAATTCCCGGCCATTAATGATTATTCTGACTCCTCAGGATAAATGGCTTCACGTTTTTGATAATGAAAATATACATCCCGCAGCAGTGTCTTCTCAGGCCCACATTACCTTGGTAATGTACTTCATGGCTGATTGTGGCGGACGGCGCCATAACTCTCCCAAGGATTTTTAGTGCTGCAAAGTGTTCGGGATCTCTGTCGTACGATTCATTGAAAAAATAAAAAAAAAAATTAGCCAGATATTTATTTCGCTGTTTGCAATCGGAAATGTAATTGAATATCGTCATGGGCGGGCTTGTGGGGGAGTTTAGGTAAAAGCGTCTGGACCCTTCAGCGTTGGCACCCCGGTGGCTCCTGCCCGCGCCCACGCGCCCCTGGGCCCACGTGCCCACGCGCCGCCGGACCCACGCGCCCACACAGGAGATGCCCTCCACACAAAGGCAGGGCGGGCGACCAACTTCTGTGGGAGACGATCAAAAAATAACAGGCGCGTTTCACTGTGAGAGCCCAGCGTGTCCGCTTAGTTAGAGCTGAGAGAGATTATTTAAATATCTCAAATAAATCTTTTCATTCCCAGCACATTCATCTCTTTTAAGTGCTCATTAAGGTGGGGTGTGACAGTCCTGGAAAATGAAACACTAATTCTTCGGCTCCGCGGCCGAGGGGACCGCTCCCAAGGGCAGCCGAGTTTAGGGGATTACAGGGCGGCCGCGGAGCAGGCGCCCCTTCTGCATCTCATTCCAAAAAGTGATGGGGTGGGGGGGGGCGGTGTTTGTTTGATGCCGCGGTTCCTCTCGCTCGTCTCGTGTGATCTATTAGATCTGAAGGAAGCCGTGTCAGTGTGCGGTGTTTGATAAACGCTCCCCGGCGCGGGGCTGTGCGACCTCCCCTCCCCGCCGCTCGGCATAATTTGCAGCCGGCTTGTCTCTGGGTGATTTAGACCAAGTTTTCCAAAGACAGAAGCTGAAGGATGGGGCCGCAGCCTTATGCTCTTCCCTCCCAATGGCAGGACTGGTTTTTTCTTTTTTTAGTGATAAAGAAACTGTGTCTGAATAAATGTACTCCCGCCTCAGTCTGCCGCTGAGCTCCAACAAATGCGTGCGTTTGGGCCGCTGTGTGGGAGACGCTCGGGGAGCGGCACTAGGATCCTCTTGAACAATAAAGGTCCCTAAAAGGGCGCCTGCACACTCCCCAGTGAGCCCGGGAACGGTGACTGAGGCACATTAGGCCGGATGGGCTGAAATCCAACTTGGAAATTTGCAGGTAACATCAGAAAGCGGTGCCCGGGCGCCAGAGGGGCGAGAGGGAGTCCGGAGGCAGGTCAGAGCCCTTCTCCGTGGAGATGGCACTGCCCTGGGGGGGGGGGGGCGCGGGCTGCCCTGAGCTCCACTCTCGACCCAGCCCCCCGAAGCCTCTTCCCATTCCCAGCTCATTGTACAGATGGGGGGCAGCTCGGCCAGGCTCCGGGCCAGGCCAGCAGGCCCAGCACTGCACACGGGTCCAACACGGGAAGTCCGAAGAGGAATCGGAGACACGTTTTCAGCAACACGTTTACCTGGAGTGGGAGTGGGACTCGGAATTGGACCTGCCGGCAGGGAAAATGCAGAGGACAAAGGAAAAAGGGAGAAACCGAAAAGAAGGAAGAGAAAAGACCAGAACACTTGACGTTGTAGGAAAGGCTCAAAAGACCATCCCGGCCTTGCAGGAGAAGAATAAAGAGAGAGGAAAATAGGGCCCAGGAAGGTTCAAGGCAAGAATCTAACAGCCATGAAAGCCCCGCACGGAGGTGACGCGGACGAGGACTGGAATTCGGGGCCCTGGTGGGAGCTGTGCAAACAAGGTCTTGTTGAAGCAGGAAACCCAGAGCGCGTGAGGGCCGCCGGTGGGCACGCGGTATATAATAATTGATAGCGACGATGATACTCAAATCTAATCCCGAGTCTGTGGGGGGCTCCACGGGGCTCTGCTGGGAGCATCCGCACACAGGTCTCTGCTCCTGCCACCCGCGGGGAGTGTGCGTGCCTGCCCCATCCGCACACCACAGCTGCCCTGCTGGGGGTTTGGGGAAGGGGACCGCAGGGCCGAGGCTTGGTGTCACGGCCTCTGACTCAGCACTGTCCATGGTGAGTGGACAGAGGACAGGAGACCACACCTCTCAGGGAGAGGAGGCCACACCGAGACCCAGGCAGAGGCCGGGGCAGGAGCCGCAGAGCAGGGGCCATTCTAGGGGGTGCAGCGAACCCCAGACCCAGGCCCACGGGGAAGGGGGACATCCCTCCACCTCGCCAGTCTCCTGAGCTTTAATGGGACGGGAGCAGGCCACGCCGGGCACCCCGAGGAGAAGGGTCAGCACTGGGGCCTGGGCCTCAATTGGGTGACTGTCCCCTGGGCCTCTGAGGTGAGCCAGGTGTCCACGGAGGGAGAGCTGAAACTCGGGACACACAGGGGAGGCGGGAGAGCTGAAGGCGGGGGAAGTGAAGAAGGAAGGAAGCCCTGGCCGGGGGCTCAGTGGTTAGAGCATCACCCCAATACACCAGACTTCCGTTCTATCCCCGGTTAGGGCACATCCACGAAGCAACCAATGAATATAAATAAGTGGAACAACTTAATATATTCCCTTTCTCTCCTGCTCTCTCTCTGCCTCTGCATTCCCCTCTTTCTCTTTCTAAAACTCAATAAATAAAAATTTTAACAAATAAGAAAAGAAAGGAAACTGTAGATACTGAGGGGTTGGGGGGGGCATCGCCGCTCTGGGTGCCGCCCCCGTTTGAGGACAAGAGCCGACTCCGATTCGCCGGCTGACACAGGAATTTTTAAACAGCAGGAAACGGACTGATTATAAAAGCCAGGGCGTTAGCACAGAGCAGCCGAGCCCACTCCAAACCCTATGATTTGTCTGCTTCACCACTGAGCTTTTTGAGTACAGAATGTTCATTAGGAGGCAAATGTAAACAAGCCACGCGCAGCAAGCTTTCCCGGCCTCACTGGCGCGGTGTTTAAAACACATCTGTGTACATGCACAGACGCACAGATGCAGATACACACACCTGTGCACACGCAGACACCTGCATATGTGTACATCTATGCTACCTCGTGTTTTGTGGCGCACCACACACACCGACACACGTATAGTTTATATGCTGAGTATGCGTCACACACATAATTTGTTAGATTTCACGTATGCGCCATCCCCGCCCCGCACACACACACATGCAACTAAGTGGGTGCCCGTTTTAGCAACCTATGGAGTGACTCCCCCTCCGTGCGACCCCCCCCCCCACGCTCTCCGGAAAGTACTGAGGAGGCAGCCATTAGGATGTGGAGCTGCATTAACCCAAATGAATAATGCATCCGGCGGAGGCGATCTTTGTAGACAGCGCGCCCTAGAATTTTTGGAAGGTGCAGAGGATTTGTAGAAATAATGATTATGAGGGAGGAGGTGATGGGGGGGGGGGATGGTTCCATTCCGACTAATAAGTGCTTTCTAATAGCTCAAAAAATCTCTGTCAGGCCCGCGCCTCCTTCGAAATGCAAATGGGTGAGCAGCGGCTGCAAAGCTCGCTGCGCGCGATACACAGACAGGGCCCCCCCACTCCGTGTCATTCCAAATGACGGGGCAACAACGGGCGTCCTGGCTGCGGATAATTACGGGGAATGACAGGCTGGTAATAAGTTCTCATTTAGAGGCTCGCCAACGCGGGGGTGTTGGGTGTGGCGTGTGAGCCGCTGTCCCGGGTCCCAGGGCCGTCTGCCTGAGAGGCAGGGCGCGGAAGGGACGGGGCCGTGGCTCCCACACGGGGCGGGGACCAAGCGGGAAGCTGTCACACTCACACCCCTAATCCTCTTAACCTTGAAGAAGAGCCGGCGGGACGCGAGGTTGGGGCTGTCCACAGGGGCCCGATCCAGCCAGGCACCAGGGCGAGGACAGCGGCCCTTAGCTGAGGCGGCGCCCGCACAGGGCCTGCCCGCGCCCCTGCCCTGCGAGGGGCTGTCCCCGGACCCCCGATGTGTTTAAAGGTGAAAACAAACCCAACAGAGAGGCCGTGGGAGTCTGTCAAGTTTGTGGGAGACTCAGGTTGGAAGCCTGGCATTATTGATGCAAATTATTAATTATCAGAAACGAGGAGGAGGAATATTTCAAGGCGGCGGTGACAAGCCGGGTGGCTGTGCTGAGCAGGCCGGGCGAGCTGTCATTCACTCCTGAGGGCCGTGCTACAGGGCCCTGTGGCTTCCGAGGGAGCCCCCTGCCATGGTCACCCCCTCCCTGGGGCACCCCCATCCACAGGGCTGTTCTCCCAAAGCCTCAGCATTAGGCAGAGTCCCTCAGAGCTGCTGGCTGCAGGGTGACCCTGAGCCCCAGACCCCCTCACAGCAGCCTGGCCAACACCGTGCGAGCCCCCTCCTTTCCGGAACTTTCCGGTTCCGCAACCTGCAGCCCTGAACACCTGCCCCCAGGTGTGCCTGGCGCGTGAGCTGGGTCTGCCAGCCTCACCTCTCCTGCAGGGCCTGGCTCCCGGGGGCGGGCACAGGGGCCCTGCTTGGGCATCGTTCTAGGGCCGGGCTGTGTGTCAGGGTACTTGCCAATCCCATGCCGCCTGGCTCTCCTCGGGCTATTTCGCTCAGTCTGCCTTGTTTAACGTCGTGATGGAGAGAAGGTGCGTGCAGCCTTGTTCCCACCGTCTCCTGGACACCCATCATCAACAGAGGGAGACCCAGACCTCTCGCTGGGGCTGGGAGGAAACAGGGCGGGGGACGGGGGGTGGGGGGCAGAGGGCGGGGGGCGAGGGGGACACGGCATTCACACAGACCAGGCACGCGACAGGCTCCTGTCCCTGCCCGTGTGTGTTGTTTGCCTCGTCGTTACGATGCGCAGCAGCCAAGCAAGGGGCTCCCGTGAGCGCCCCTGGATCCTGCGCTGGGCTCGCAGATAAACACATCCACGCCGTGTTCATGTCACAATAAGGAAACTGTTACCAGCAGAACACGGAGCCCGACCCAGACTTGTTTTCAGACGTTTCCACACGGCGCTAATCAAACATCGACTAACCTTTCTTCCGTTGGAATCCATTAGCTGCCGTGGGTGGGGGTCGACGGGCCCTGGGAGGGGTCTGCGGAGGGCAGGCCGCCCCGCGGCGGGCACCCAGCCACCCGCCTGGGACTGTGGAAGGAAGGCAGCGGGTCCCTGACCCCACCGTCCCCTCGCTGGGCAGTTGGTGAAAAGCGGTCTGTTTCTCCTCAGATTTCTGGGCTCCGCTGACTTCCGGCGCCCGTCCAGGCGAACCAGTGCGCTGGACTAACCGAGTCGGTGCCGCCCCTCCCGGCCGGCCCCCTGCCGTCCTCAGGCTCACACTCTGGCGTCCGCATTTATTCATTTTGAGCAATTGTTGTTTGGACGGCCTGTCCGCATCAGCCCTGCCCGGAATGTCTTTTTTAATCAAAATTCTGGTCCCAACAGCCCGGCTGATCAAGCGCAGTGGCCTTTCCACAGCTATTGACGATCTGTCTCCGGCATTAGCTCCTACGTTTCCCTTTATTTTCTCTCCCAACCCAGACGGTCTCTGCTTTGAACTGTCGCTCCCGGACGTATATGGATTGGATGCGCCCCGCACACGTTCTCTCTACCTCCCGGCCCTTGCTGCATTTTGCAAAAGCAACATAAAAACTTAAAACCCGGGAAGAAGGAAAAGGATTGAAATGGCTCACCTCTTTCCCCCATGCGACTGGCCGGGAGGGGACGTGAGGTCTGTGGGGAGAGGTGATGCGATTTCTCCAGGCGGCTGGCCTTGGGGACGAAGGCGCCCGGGAGCCGATCCTGGAGCAGGAGGAACGGGAAAGTGTCATGTTAGGGGCCGGGCAGCCCTGGGTAAAACTTTATGGACACAGACACTGCCTGTAAACCTAGAGGAAGGAAAACTCAATCCTCAGAAGTAGGTGTTGGTGAGCAGGCTGTGAAATGACCCCCTCGGCCCCCACCCGGCTGGTGCTAGGCAGCGCCTCCTTGGAGGCCTTGGAGCTGGTCTCAGCATGAGGGGCACTCCAGCAAATGCTCAGGGAGGAATCAATGGGCCGACAGTTTTCTCTCCTGAAAAATTCAGAAGCTCCCGGCTGGTCTCGAATGGCCCTGCAGGTGGGAAACCCCGGCTGCTAATCTGCACAGAGGAGGTGAGCAGGGCACGGGGCCTGGGCCGCCAGCCTGGGTCAGAGGCGAAGTCTTCCTGCTCCCCCGATGGCAGCCTAACCTCGCCCAGGCCTGCAGCCTGGCGCCCTCAGGGAACAGCATGGGGAACAGAGCCTGCGAGGCTCAGAAACCACTGGAGGAGATGGGCGTCAGAGAGGCAGCGGAAAGGACAGGAAGCAAGCGCCGCCGAGCCCTGCAGGGGCCAAGCGGACAATGAGGACGTTGGTGTCCGGGGTCCCAGCGAGTCCCAGGGCGTCGGCGTGCCCCCCTGCATGCGTTTCCTAAGTGAAGAGTCAGCCACATGGCACTGGGGGTCGTTCCCATCTCCGCCACGTGCGCCGAGGTGAAAGGGAGAGGCGAGATCGGAACGTGGACGTCAACGGTGCAGGACGGACCAGGTCAAGGACAAGCGCTAACCTCTGTGTCTCCCACGCAGGCGCGTGACCAGGAGGCTGTGGGTCCGCGGTGGCTGGCGTCCCCGTGGGACGGGAGCTGGGAGGTCGGCTAGGCTGCGGCCGTGTCTGTTCATTTGTCCCCCCTCTTCCACGGAGGAATCCAAGAAGCGCTCACAGGGCCGGGCGCAGAGCACGCGGTTACCCAGGCGAGACCCCATGGCCAGGCAGCCCCGATCGGAAACGGCCGCTCCCCTGCCTGCACCTCTGGATGGAGGGACATGCATTTCACTTGTGATAAGTTGAGCAGCGCTTTTGTAATAAATGTAACCAGTCTGCTGATAAGTGGACGGTCACCTGGGCCGCTTACGAACTCTCTCCGCGTTGGACACGCAGAGCGACGCGTCCGGAGCTACGCGAGGCGCCCCTGGCTGAGATAACACTTACACTCCGGCTATGAGAAGGTTCTGCGCATTCGCCCCGACGGGCACCCTAGCGTGTGCGTCTCCAAAGCCAGGGGGGAGCACCTCAGTGGAGTGGGGGGCCGAGCACCGATAAGAGCGAAGCGCTCCACTCACTCCTCTAACACAGTGTCTGTGGGCCTCCACCCACGCGGGGTGGGGCAGGGGGGCATTAAAAAGTTTACTGTGAGCCTCGCTGGTGTGGCTCAGTGGATAGAGCATCAGCTGGCAGACTGAGGAGTCCCAGGTTTGATTCTGGTCAAGGGCACGGACTTTGGTTGCAGGCTCCACCCCAGCCCTGGTCCAGGCATATGTGGGAGGCAACCAATCAATGTGTCTCTCTCACATAGGTGTTTCCCTCTCTGGCTTTCTCTCTCCCCTTTCCTTCCACATTCTCTAAAAAAATCAGTGGGAAAAGGTTACCGTGAAAGGGAGAAGAAAGACCAATCTTAAAGGCGAGGTGCTGAGAGCACGGGAAGTGTCAGAGGGTTTCCAGGTCTCTCTAGGCCGCTGAGACCCAGGGCCGCCGTGCCCCCCACGGGGAGTGTCACTGAGGAAAAGGTGGCGGGGCTACCTGTCACCCCAAACCCAGACCACGGCGCCTGGTCACACGTGGCACCGAGACCCAGAGACGGCCGACAGTGGGGCAGCCACTGATTAATATTCTCACAGTGACGCCATCTGTCATTGGCGACACCCCTTGTGGGGAAACCCTTCAGAAACGCAAGGGTGGAATCACAGAGGGAAGTTTACTGCATCCTTCACCAACAAGGTGAGGGCGGCGCGGGCGCTGTTTGCATGTAAACATATTGAGGTGCGGGCATTGTTTGCATGTAAGCATGTTGAGGTGCGGGTGCTGTTTGCATGTAAGCATGTTGAGGCGTGGGCACTGTTTGCATGTAAGCATGTTGAGGCGTGGGCACTGTTTGCATGTAAGCATGTTGAGGCGTGGGCACTGTTTGCATGTAAGCATGTTGAGGCGTGGGCGCTGTTTGCATGTAAGCATGTTGAGGCGAAGGCTTTTCTTTGCATCTCTCCCTTTTTCCTGCTTTTGGATGCTGTGCGTGGGTGTAGGGCCGATGCTAAAACACAGGCGTGGACGCTGAGGTTCCCAGTGGAGAGCCCAGGAGATGAGCTCAGGAGATGGTCTATCAGTCACCTTCCCTCGAGTGTAGCATGTCAGGGAGGCAGAGCCATCACCCCGGTTTCGGTGGGTCCTCCCCCCAGGGGGCTCCACCCGCCCATCCACCTGCGCAGGCCTTGCCCCGGGCAGAGGCTGCTGGACAAGCGTTTCTCCTGCGTCGAGGTGCCTCCTGCGGGTCTGTACGCCAACCACAATGTTATGTTAATGGATCCGTTTCCAACCAAGATCCTCCTTTAGATGTAAATTTATGCTAGAACTGTGTGTTTGAAAGTTAGTGTCTATGAGTGATGGGCCTCTGGTTTGGCTGGGCTGTTCTGGTTTTTCCCTCCTGGGTTTAGAAAATCGAGCCTGGAGTTCCGAGCCCAGGGAGAGGGTGGGAAACAGGCCAGGGCGGTGGCTTCTGAGGAAGTAGTTCATTCCTGGGGACGCACTCAGGACACTGTGTAGCCGGGACTCCCACTCACAGGACCAGGGAGGGGTCCAGGGAGGGGCCGCCGGAGCACAGGCGATCTGGGCTCTGGGAGGGACGGTGGCTGCCTCCTGCCACCTCCGCTCCTCGCCCCCCACCGGCCTTCATTCGGCGGACACTTCCCCAGCCCTTGCGGCTGCCGGGCATCAGGACAGACGTCCGAATGTAGGTCTTCCTCACGCCCAGCCTCACCGGCTCTCTGGGGACACGTGATCGAACAGGGAGGCCTGAAGAGCAGTTCTCTGAGCAGCATGTGGGGGCTGGTCCTGCTGGTTTCCGGGAGCTTCTGGTCCCTGGGCACGGGAGAGAGGAGGATGTGCACCCCGCACCCAGGCAGGCTGAGCCACCCACAGCCACGACCCAAGACCACTGCTCCTGCCGTGAACTCGCAGGAGGCCTGCTCAGGGGTAGGTCTCTGCCATCCTCCACCAAGACCCGAGATGACTCTACCCCTTAGTGCCGAGTTATGGATGCTCTCGGAACCCGGGGTTCCCCGCGTGAAAGGATGACCATTGTCACCATGCCCTTCGCCAGGGCTGCTGTGACGCTCGGGGGTCCCCTCCTCCTTCCGCTCAGGGTGTGAATAATCAGTAAATATCTCCAGGCTTTAGGGGGAAGGCAACCCATCCCAGTGAAAAATAAATAGCTTCAAGGAAGACAGAAAGCGCGTCTACAGAGAGAGCACTGCCTCGCCGGCTGCGTTATTTGGCTCCACTGTTTTCCTTTGGCTAGACTGTAAGAGAAGGGGGGGCTGGGGCCTGGACCAGGCAGGGACATGAATATGGATGAGCACGTCGGTGCCTCATTAGCATCTGATGACACGTTCCGTGGGCCCCACCGCTATCCCAGATTAGGAAAATCCTGTCCCTGCCCACACACGACGGATCTTCTCTCCGAACTTTGCTTTGCATCCCAGAAATGTGGACAGACGGGCTTTGAAAACCAGCCTTTTCTTTACATCTTCAGCTCCCCCCTCTGTCATCGGTGCCCCCCGACTTCAGAAGGGATCCGAGCACAGAGAGATGCCAGGATTGGAGCGGATGAAATTCAAGGGCAGGGAAATGCACTGGTTTCTTATGTGAAATCTTATCATCTGCACCTAATTATCCAAGTTCGGGATTACCCTGTGGAGGGAATTGTTCAAAAACATCTGCCCTTCAAAATCAAAGCCTTACAAAAACGTTCCTTCTCCACCAACATCTCCCAGGCCAGCCTTAGAGGAGACCTTCTGAGTGGGGGCGGGGTGTCTGGACTGGGGCAGTCAGCGCTGTCTGTCTGTCCGTCCTTCCGCCTCCTCGGCGACCATTCCCGACGTCAGGGCTGACAGAGCCCAGTCTCGCCTTGACAGGCAGCTGTTGAAACTGTTGGTGACAACCCGAGTTCTTGTGATGGAAGAGCTGTGTGGGGAGGCGGCCACCCCGGAAACGGAGAGGGAGGAGGCCCGGACGTCGCCCGCCCATCACACTGGAAAGGCCTTGGTGCCGGAACACCATCGGGTGTAGGAAGCCGGGCTGGTGTCAGCGACGACCAGCAGGACTGACGTCAGCCTCGGCGGCACTCACCCCCTCTGTCCCTCGACACACGTGGCCCCTGGTGGCACACACTTAAGGAATCACTTAGAGAACAAGTGCTCATCATTTGACCTGCTACGTACCTACATGGACGTTAGGTTTATTTAAGCAAACGTGCCTGGCTTGCATTCCAAAGGAAAACAAAGCTGAATAACGTCAAACAGTATGTAAGGAGGTCACAGTTCCCAACGCCTGAGCAGTACCGACAGATGGATGTGATGGGCACTTCCTCTGGTGGCCAACCAACCTGCTACTGAGCGCTGGTCCCTGGGAGGATGGCTGGGCTGGCCAGGGGCCTGGGTCTGAGCCCCCCCGGACGCTGTGTGCACAATTTTGTGCCACTGTCACATGAGGAAAATGCCAGCAACCAACCACCGAGGGGGGCGATGAAGTACTTTTGAACAATGAGAAGAGTTTCACAACAGTTTCCGTTCACACAGACGGAAAGCTCCGGGGGCCACGCCTTCTTGGCTTTTCTGGTGCATCATTGATTTTCCTGTCCCTTCAAGAAGGAGTCATGTGACCACTGTGGGAAGAATGGCAAAACTCCCGGTTGGGCAGACGCCCACCGCCTCTCCGAGGAGCGGGTGTGCCGGCTGAGACGTCACCGCCTGGTGGGCAGACAGGGTCCATGGTGCTGGAGGTTTCCACTGGCAAAAGTTGACTTTCGCTCAAGACCCAATGCCTGAGACATTGATTTGCTTCAATAAACGATGATCTTAAATAACCTATATTGTCTTTGTCGTATCTGAGGGAGATTATCGCAAAAGTGATTTTTTGGGTCAGTATTTCCATCCTTTGCTTGTTGTAGATTTAAAGCTGGCAATAGAATTTCATCTCCTACCAACTTTCCCCATTTATGCTCAGAAAATATTGATTTTTTTTAAAAAAAACTGGAGTTTTAATGGACCTTGAAATTAACATGGCTTTTATTTCTTTGCTATGACCTCGTCTTTCTCGATGATGTCACCATGTCTCCCAGAAAAACCAGTGACCGGTGTTGGGAATCCAGGCACGAGGGAGAAATCGACATGGTCCTATCTGCTCGCCCGGTGACCCTCCTGCCTGAAGGAAATGGCCCTCTTGCAGAGAAGGGGTGGACTTTTAACAACGGGAACTTGATCCACAATCCTTAGCTTGACCTTCTCAAAAATGAGGAGGTCAGCCCGGGGCCTCCCAACCAGAGAAGGTGGAGCCGAGGCCAGGCGGGGACAGGGCAGTCTGAGGTCAGAGGTGTGTCCGGAGCAGGAGCAGAGTTTGGTTGAAAACACCTGAGTGCAGAACCTGTCCCACCAATGGCAATGGTGACAGGCCTGCATCCCCACCTGGAGCTTTGAGAGACACACTCGGTGCTCAGCTCCACCCTCGGAGGCAGTGGTTCTCAACCCTCTGGCCCTTTAAATACTGTTCCTCATGTTGTGACCCAACCATAAAATTATTTTCGTTGCTACTTCATAACTGTAATGTTGCTACTGTTATGAATCGTCATGTAAATATCTGATATGCAGGATGGTCTTAGGCGACCCCTGTGAAAGGGTCGTTCAACCGACAAAGGGGTCGCAACCCACAGGTTGAGAACCGCTGCTGAGGGCTGAGACTCCCCGGGGCTGGGACCATGCAGACTCGGGTCTGAGGAAGGCCGCCCAGCTGCAGAGGTGGCTTGAGGGGAGTGGCGGCGAGTGGAGAGGTGGCCTGAGCAAGGGGTGGAGCCGGACTGCCAAGCCAAGGCCTGGGACTTGATCTGACCAGGCTGGTCCCCTGGGACATGAGGCCAGCTCCTCTGGGCTCCCAGAGGGACTCAATCAAGTGTCAGGGCTCACAGAGCAGGGTGAAGTGGGGGGAGGGGGAGGAGAATTCAGAGCCAGGAAGAGGCAGCTCCTGGGCCAAAGGGCCTCATCTGGTGCATCGGCCGTGCAGATGGGTTTGCGAGCACATGGGGATTCGGGGAGGGCCGCATCTTGCATTAATCACGGAGACGTGAAGTTGTGGGGTCCCCTCTCCAAGGACAGCCCAAATCTAGGGAAATGCCTCCCAGCATGTAACAATGTCAAGGGCAATTAAATCCAGAACCAAAGCCACCACCCAGGTTGTTCCCATGGTCACGCATCATGGGGGGCTGGGGGCGTAGAGCCAGCATCCACTGGGAGGGGGGTGCAGGCTTCTGTCAGGCAGGTCCTGGGACTCCCAGCCCCAAATGCTCCCCTCCTCCTCCCCCCGACCCCCAGCACACCAGCCGATCCCTCCCCTCCAGCCACTTCAGCCACCCCTGCACCCATCCCACCAGGACCGGGCAGGGGCGTGGCACCCAAGGCTGCCTGGGTGTGGTGCCTGGCCCAGGGCGAAGGTGGGGAGGGCCAAGTTCAGCTTCTTTTGTCAGAGGGAGAATCTCTGGGCATAAGGCAGGGCCCCTTGCTAGGTCACAGAGTGACCACTATCACCCTGTGTGCCCAGTGCTGTGCTGACTCATGCCCAGGCCCAGGAAGGCCTGGTTCCCGCTGTGTGGGTGAGGAAATGGAGGCCTGGTGCCCGTCTGAATCCCAGTAGCTGTGCCTGTCACCTGGCCCCGTCCCCAGTCACTGGTGGTAGAGCTGGGAGAAGCCCATCTATTTGGAGGTGCGGGGAAAGCAGCCGCCCAGAGAGCACGCGGCGTTCCCGGGGGCCTGGGAGACTCCACGGGAAAGGATGGGGAGTCGTGGGCACGTCTGGCTTCAGGGCGGTGCCCCTCCCGCATGTGTCCCATGGCTACTCCCAGCACCCCCACCTTCTCCTTGTCCTTGGGAACCACATTCCCTTGGGCCTCAGTTTCCCTAATTGCTATCCGGACAGATACGTATAAGGAGCAATGCCCAGGAAGCACCTAGCTCCCAGACGACCTTCTGCTGGGCTGCCCGGCCTGTGGAGAGGTGACAGCGTGCCTCCGCCAGCCCCAGCCCGTCTGCACGGGCCTGTGCCCGGCACTGCTCAGGGCTGGGTCCTGCCTCCAGGAAAGATGGCAGCCCTGGCATTGCCCTGGCCTGGAAGGGCACCTCGCCTTTCTGCCGAGTCTGGGTCCTGGGATCTAGGGATTGGCCCCTGCACTCAGCCGCAGGTGAAAACAGGTGTGTGTGTGTGTGTGTGTGTGTGTGCGCGCACACGCACATGTGTGTGTGTGCATGCACGTGTTGGCTCCAGCATCTCACGCGGGGCATGGATCGGCGATCAGGATCGCTCACCCGGGAGGTTGCGGAGTTCTCGGCCACAGCTTGTTAAGTTTGCAAATGCCCGCGGGGACCGGCCTGGGGAACGCGCCATCAAGGTGATGTCCAGGTTACGAGGGGAGTAATGGCCAATATTCCACTCGCTTTGTACCTGCTGACCTCAGACTGGCAAGCCCAGTCACTGCGTGAAGTTCGGGAAGGGGGAGGGGAGGCCTGCGGGCAGGTGGCCTTGCCCGGACTGCGGCTCCTGATGCTGGGGAAGGGGTCCCACAAGGCGCCCACCCGGGGCCCCTGAGTAACTCCACACGTGGAGGGAGGGGAGGGCAGGGTGGGCAGAGGGCTGACGGGGGAGCTGAGCACAGCTCGGCAGGAATCCCGGGCCCTGAGAGAGTGTCCCCGAAGGGCCACGCACCTGCACGTGCTCAGGAATTCATCCATGCGTGTCTCTGGTGAGCGCGGACGCCACCCTCCCTCCCTGAGGTTGCTAAGACGCCTTTTCCCCAGCGGTGAGGGGACACTGAGGCCAACTTCAGTCGCTGCTCAGTCCCAGGAGGTCACGGTTCGATTCCCAGTCAGGGCACAGCTGGGGTTGCGGGCTCGATCCCTAGTAGGGGGCCTGCAGGAGGCAGCTGATCCATGATTCTCTCTCATCATTGATGTTTCTATTTCTCTCTCCCTTCTTCTCTGAAATCAATAAAAATATATATTTTAAAAAAGAGCCCTTGTTGGGGGTCCAACTGCCCACGAATCACTGCACACCCACTGGTCCAGACCGGCAGCCAGACCACGCCCGGCACCTCCGGAGGGGAGGGGACAGGCTTCTTGGCCACAGGGATGGCCCTGCAGGGAGGCCCCTGGGACAGCCTCTGAGGCTTCACCCACGGCTCCCACCACGCCCACCTCTCACCCGTGAGAAGCGGGAACGGCCCAGGTCCTAGGTGAGCGCTTTCCTAACTCAGCAGAAAATTGAGTGCCTCTCGAACGTCCTTGACTGCCCAGCTCTCACATAAAATATGCACCTGGCAGCGGCGTTTTCCCTAACAAGGCCCTGGGAAATTACGCCCAATTTCCTACTGACCCTGCTTTCCGCGATGCCCGTGGAGACGGCGCCCGCAGCGCCATTACAGAGAGGGAAGCGGCCCGGCCACCGGAGCCGGGGATCAAACATTTTTTCACGGTTTTATGGGGATAGTTTCATGAAAATGGATCAGGTCTAAAAAGTCACCGTCCAAATGAAGCTGAGGTTAAAGATAATTTATACATGATATTCCTAATTTTATTCCGAGCCCTTTTATGACTAGGTAGGCCTTTATGACTTTAAAGAAAATGTCAGTGGCAGCAAATGACATTGTACTGAATAATCTCGTTATGAGGGGAAGACATTTAACATGGCTCCGCGGCCGTCGCGGGCTTCTGCTGAGCACACGCTTTTCCTCCCACCACCACCCCATCTCCTCGCTGCGGCTCTGCACCCTCCCGAGCTGGTGCCCCCCGGGCAGGCGGCGTTCCTGGGCCCAAGCGCCCTTGCCCCAGCCCCTCTCATCCCCCTCGTTTCCTCCTGCGGAATCCATGTGCCTCCTTTGTCAGCAGGAAACAGAAACTCAAAGCTGTTGGGACATCTGATTCCAAACACAGTGTGAGTCCTGCAGGCGACAGACTGACGAGCACGTCCATGGGGGCACCCAAGTGTCAGCGAGGTCACCCCGCACAGGCCCTGCTGGCCTCTCGGGACCCCGCTTCGGGTCCATCCATCTCTAAACTCACAGGTCATGCCGAGGCAGCCAGGCTGGTTCCGCCCTGCCCGCCTCACTCTGCTCTCCTCCAATAGCGGGGCCCTACAGCTGATGGACAGGGGAACCTGGCCAGTGGCTGAAGGTTACGCTGACGACAGCTGAGACCCCTTGGCACCTGCCTCAGTCTCAGCCCCTTTGGGCACACTGGGTGTCAGGCCTGGCAGCCCCTCCGGCTACTGACCCTGGAACAGAAATGACATTCACGCCTGGGGGTCTGAGGCTGCTGTCCTGGGTGGTCCTGGCACCCAGTTAGCACTGGTGGGTTAAGGGGGAAGCACCCTGGGCACCCCCGTGGCACCTTCTCCCACCTCTGCCTCCCTCCCTGTTTGCTCTGCTGCCTGCATGTGGCCACATGGGAACGCGGCCACTGTGGGTCGGGTCCTGTGGGCTCACACTTTCCTTCGTCCAGATCCCTAGACACCATCCCAAAGACTCAAGCACCGCCAGCTCCCAGGGCCAATGCATGTCACCTCAGGTCTGCTGATCATGCACACAGGGGTTCACGCACGTGACGGGGGAGGCAGGAAGGGCTCGGTCAGGGCTGTGGGTCCCAAAGCTTGAATCCGAGCCTGTAGCTGTGGCCACCTCACTGGCCGAAGTTTCCCTGGGGGCGCACCACACTGGGGACACTGTGCTGAGTGGGGGTCGAGTCCCCTCTCCACAGCTGACCCAGTGCTCTGAGGAAGAGGACGAGAGAGAACGGGGGTGTGCTCCTGGCCCCGGGCGTGCCCACAGCTGCCCGGGTGTTTATTTGGACGTTAGTCTGTAAATGTCAGCATCTGTCCCGGCTGAGTGGGAGGCCCGAACCCGCCGATCTGAGCACCTGGCTCCCGAGTGGGGAGCCACAGGTTTTCTTAGGAAAACCACACACTGGATGTTCGTTTCCGTTTCCTTGAACAAGCAGAGGATCAATTAGAGGCGGAATGTGACGCTACCTGAGCCCCTTCCAGGATTTGTTCTGGAAGCTGCCCTCTCCCGGCCCATCTGGCTCGGTCAGAAATGGGTTTGCTTCATCGGAAATGAGCTGCGGAGTCCCCACTAGATTATCGATCGCCTCCGTGAGGCCGAGCCCCGACGCCCTCAGAGGCCGCGTGCTAGCACGGACCCGGGATTGAGAGCCAAATAGAAAGAGGAGGAAAGGAACCGGGGCTTCGGAAGCGGGCGGGACACTTGGATTTCCAGTCCTCTCTGGAGTGGGCCCCTTGGAGCAGGTCCTGAAAGCCACCCTGGCCCTGCTGGCTTCTCCTTGTGCCCTGAGCCTGCCTGGCTCCCCCTGGGGCACCCCGAGAAACGGCTCCTCCTGACTCAGCCCGTCTCTCCTTCCTGCAGGAGCCCACAGGAGCCGTCCCTGCCGGTCCCGGGCCACCCTGGGTGCTCCAGGTCCTCCGTGAGGCTGAGCAGCGACAGGAGGGGCTGGCTCTCCACCCAGGCCCCACCTTCTACCCTTTCCCCTCGGACAAGGGGGTCCTCAACCCATCTTGGGGAGTGGGGTGCAACCAGGGACTGAGACTGGCAACATGCCACCTATGAGAAGGAAGGGAGAAGGCGCTCAGCTCACGTGGACACGGGGCTCTGGGAGTCATGAGCCTGTGGGTCCATTTGGTGGGAAGGCAGTGGACCGGCCGGGCTCCCGGTCTCTGAAACGAGGAGTCTCGGGCCAGGCTGGTGAGCGGTGGGCGGACGTCAGGGGCCTCAGTGGCGCAGGGGGAGCCTGCTCTCGGGGTCACGGGGCCCCTCCCCCGACCCCGCCTTTCCTTCTAGTTGCACTCCCTCCGGGACACCCCAGTGCTGGTGTCTGAGAGCCCGGGAGGAGGGTGACTCTCCGGCCTTCCCTTCCCACTGGTCCACGCTGAGGTGGGCACTGGCACGCGTGGGGTTGGACGGTGAAAGTGCGGAGACCTGGTCTTGGTGACACGAGCCCTCAGGAGACCCCGCGAGTCCCGTGGAGCTCTGCACCCTCCAGGCCTCACGCCCTCCCTCCCTCCTCCAGGAGCGCATGCTATGGGCCCTGGATTTTGCATAGACGCCCCCCCTCACCCCAATAATGTCATCAAATATTTCCTCTTCGCAGGCAAGCTTATCCTTTGGCCTCATCGACACACCTGACTAATGGGGAAGCGACGTCTCTATTAAATTCTCTCGGCTTTTTTAAGATTAAAAAAGAAGAAGAAACTTTCTCTCCCTCTGAACGCAGACCTGCCCAGAACACCGCCTCATCTCCTGCAGCTAATTAATCCGCCGCCGCTGATGAGATGCTACCGCGCCGCGCTTGCTGCTTGTATACAATTATTGTAACCGCGGTGAATAAATCAATATTCCCAATCCAACTGTAAAAAACAATCAAGAAAAGCAGTGCTTCTCGGGGAAGGAAAGAACAACACAGCACCAAATAATATTTATTAACTCTGCCTCAATTCACCGCGGAAGCAAACAGCGCGGGCGGTTCTGCAAGTGTAATAAGCAGACTCGGATACATGATGGAGGTGGCACGTGTCGATAATCTCACCGTTTTACACTGCAGAGTAATTGAAGGATTTAATGAGAAACAAACCAATAAAAATAAATAGACCATGTTAGAGGAGGAGAGACGGATCGGAGGTGGAAGTTGCTCCGTTGTGAGTTTTGGGGGGTTTTTTTGCTTTTTTTTTTTTTGCATGGCTTGACCAAGGGAAAAATAATGGTATTGGGACAACTAGCTCTTACCACTTTTCCGAAGAGGAAGGAAAGGTATTTTGTGTCTCCAGATGAAGATCGGGACATTGGTAACTATTCATTAGTTACAGCCGGTCGTACTCATGTGCCCCTCCTGAGATGTCCAGGGGGGACAGTCCACCGCCCCGGGCTAGGTGGCCGCGCCCCACCAGTGAGCTCCAGACCATGGGGAGCCTGGCACAGCTGGCTGCCACCTGGGCACCGGTTAGAAAGCACTGTCCAGCCAGGGTGTCCTTTGGCGGCATCCAAGACACGGGAGGCCCCCTGAAGGGAAAGTGGGTGCTCCACAAAGCCCCCTGAGCACCTGCCACTGAGCAAACACAGGAGGAGGAGGGGAGGGGGAAGAGTAGGAGGAGGAGAAGGAGGGGGAGGAAGAGGAGGGTGAGGAGGAGAAAGGAGGAGGAGGGGGAAGGAGGAGAAGAAGGAGGAGAAGGATGAGGATGAGGAGGAGGAGGAGGAGCAGGAGGAAGAGGAGGAAGAAGAAGAAAGATCTGGTTCTCAGCCCCTCAAGGAGGGTGCCTGTGGGGACACAGACACCGGGCCAGGCCTTGTCACCTCGGCAGAGAACAGCTTCCGTCCCTGAGAGACGGGGGTGGGCGATCAGGGAGCCCCAAGGCGCAGAGAAGCCGGGCACCCAGCCCTCCGCAACCCCAGGCCGGTTTTAAAGAAACTTCCAGGCAGACAAACGCTGATGTTCTGCTCACGTTACAGCAGTAAAGGCTACTCTAAAGCAGCAGCTCACGTCCTTCGCTTTTCTGGTAAAACCAAGAACAAAACTCTGCTTCTGAGACGCCGAGGAGGGAAGTGACCTCCAAGGTCACAGGGCTGCGTGGAGCGGGAGCGCTGTCTCCACGCCCGGCTCCTACTCGGTCGTACGGGGCCCCCCACTCACCCCGAGTTCCTGCAGAGGGTGGGGGCAGGGGGCGGAGGCAAGGGGCCTGGCACACAGACACTCAGCAATGTTTGCCGGATGGGAGGGGAGGCGGACAGACAGATGGCAGACAGAGGACCCAAAACCCGGCCTCACCCCCCACTGACTTCCTGACGGACTTGAGGTGCTGTCACTGCCCCCATGGGCCTCAGTTCCCCTTCTGGGAAATGAGAGGGTTGACGAGAACGCAGGGCTGAGCTCCCGCAGCTGAAGGGCTGTGTGACTGGGAGGCTGGGAGTGACCCCAGGTCAAGGCACCACTTCCGTAGGCCCCGCTCGAGGCCACTGGTCCTCACTGGCCGGGGGAGCTGCCTCCCCGTGTCCTGGGCTCCGAGGTGGAGCCACGCCTTCCAGAAGGAGCAGCAAGGGTCCTGCTCGGCGTCTCAAGTCCAGACACTGAGACCCGGCAGCTCTTGTCACCTCCCCCCTCCCCACAGCGGTTTGGGTGCCTCTGTGACCGCGTCAGGGACATCCCTGCCATGACCTTGAGGAGGAAAAGGGTGCGGGGAGGGGAGGTTCTGCCAGGCTCACGTAGCTGCTTAGAGGGGCAGCTGCTTCAAGTCCAAGGGTGGGGGCCTGCTAAGCCCCCCTGACCCACTGCCCACTGCGCACCGCCCACGCCCTCCCCACTGCCCACCTGCAGGCAGGAAGGGAAAGCAGTGACGGAACAGGAACAGTGGCTCCTTCTCTAGGAGCCCACACGCCCGCCCTGAGCAGTCACATCCTCCGCTGGCTGCCGACCTTGTCCTGCGGTCAGAGGAGTCCACTGAGGCGAGCACAGTTGATGACCTTGAGCAGACGTGTGTCAGACTCCGTCCGGGGGAAGCGGCCGTCCCCACACTACCCTCCCGGCACGTTCACGGTCATGGATACTGTCACACAGGATCAATCGGGGGTAAGTTTTATGGGCAGGAAAATTGTTATTATCGTCAAAAAGTTCTACTCTTCTCATCGCACCGGAATTGAATTTCCCGTTTAATGATGTGCTCGCCATTGTTCTTACCCCCACGCCTCGACAGCGCCCAGCGCCTGCCGCACCTGCCGGTGACTCGCTTAGGCAGGGAGGCCGGGCTGCTAATGAAGTGGTTATAGCTCCTCACGTGCTGGGCCTCCGTAATAGAATGTAAGTGAAAGCAATTCCAAGTGCAATCATAGTTTACATATTAGTTATTGTATAAAGCAAAAAAAAAAAAAAAATGAGCGCCTCAGGTAGGGCCCGTGCAATTAACATGGAGGCCCTTGTGTGGGCCTCCTGGGAAGGGGACCGGCTCTGCAGTGATTGCTCAGGTTTCGCTGGGAGGGAGGGAAGGTTTGACTGAATGCCTGCCTCAGCCACAGGGCCGTCACCCAGAGCACAGGACAGAGCCACGCAACGTGGACACTGCACTTTAAACTGCTTCTCAGAAGTGAGGTTGCACTGGAGGCGTCAATGCAGGGCTAACACAGAGGCATGTGCCTGCGTTGGGGGCCCTGGAGGGGTGCAGGGCTGGAGGGGGCGTGGCCGGAGAGGGCTCACCCAGATGGAGGAAGCGGGTGGGAGGATGGGTGCCCTGGAGCCGCAGCAGTGAGGGGCATAGGCTCACAGACACACCCCCCACAGGCACAAGCGTGCACACCTGTGCACACGGGGAGAACGAGCAGACCGGCGGCAACCGTTTGGGTTCTGGTGGTACAGCAGGGGTGGGAACCCCATTCAACGGGAAGGGTGGGGACGGAAGATGAGTAAGGAAAGCACAGGAGTTGGCTGGCAGAGGAGGCGGGAGGATGCAAGGCTCTTTTGGGGGTAGGAAGAGACTTAATGAGAAGATTCCTGCATCAGGAGGGAGGCTGGGTGGAGGCCAGGGTCCTGTCCTTGAACACAGGGTCTCTGACCCTGAGCCGGCGGAAGAGTGGGAGGAACAGATGGAGCCAAGAGAATCGCAAGCAAGACCCAGCCGGAACAGGGACCACGTGGATGACAGAGCCCCGCTCCGGTTCACGTGATTGGGTGACGGCATTGACTGGCGCGGGAAGATGACGCAGGCATAGAAAAGGGGGTGATGGGAGGGCAGAGGAACTGGATAACCGGAGCCACCGCCTCGTCCGCACGGCCCCCGTTTCTCGGATGAGAAGATCTGTGTGGATCCAACCTCAGGGAGTGTTCTGAGTCCTCAGAGCACAGGACGATAACGCCAATTCTGAGGCCTGTGGAATCCTTGGAAGCACAGTGTGTTTCAAGGGTGCTCACAACATCGCGTACAGGGCCCCCGCTGCAAGGCCCTCCGCTGAGTGACAGCACACACCCCCGTGTGTGTCTCCACACATCACCTGTCAGGTTGCCAAGCACCCTCACTGCAGCTCACCCTACGGGGCCACTTAGGTTCCTCGGATGTAGTTGTGAACCTTTTGTGGGCAAAGCTGGACCCCACCAGGGGCAGCAGCTCAACCAGAATAAGCCTCCCGTGTCCAGAGCTAATGCACGCAGTGATCCAACTGAGTGTCAGCTGCCAGGGGTCTTGGATGCCGGAAGTGCAGTTAGACGAGCAATGTAGGTCATCACCCCTGAGATATCTCAAATCCATCCTTTCAAGCCTAATCTATTGCCAGCCTGTTTGTACGGAAGAGTTCCCCTCCTTCTGTCTTCGTGCTAAGTCTCAGATACAAGGCAATTCTAGGGCAGAGCAATGAAGTCCGCTGCATCACAGGCAACAGGGCAAGGTCATTAGGCATAAAACAGATGGAGGCCATGGATCACAACCAAAAGAGGATGTGGGGCAAAAATGCGTGGATCTGGGAGCCAGCGTGGGCAGGCGTCCCTGGCTTCCGGGAGCAATCTCGCGCCTGGCAGTGGTGCACTGCGATCCCTGCACAGTGGATTTGGCTGATGGCTACACCAGATAGAGGGCGCATCTAGCCCAGCAAGAACAGAAGAGCAGATATGTGCTGGCTATCAAATGAGAGCCTATTCTTATCACCGGAAAACAGGCCTATCTCCAGGTTGCATTTCAAAGACCTGCGCGTCTAAGTATAATTTTAATACGGAGCTCCGGATCCTTTCGCCTTAAGGTCCGCAGTCCCCACGCTGACACTGAGCTCAACAGTGTAGGTTTGTTAGGACACACTCAGTTCTTTCTTCTCCAAAGAAACACTCCCCCGGAAGCAGGGGCAGGACTTCTCCAGTGAGGGCCCCGT
>NW_005871495.1:562999-586300 GCF_000147115.1 Myotis lucifugus
CCCGGGTTTTTTTTTTTTTTTGGGGGGGGGGGGGGGGGGGGGGGGGGGCGATTCCTAGCTGACTTCCCTGGCATGGTGCCCTGGCCCAGCCTCTCAGCACTCCCTGGAGAAAATGCCACTAGAGTTAGGGTCAAAGGTGGTAAAGAGGGCCCACAAATGAGTGAGACTTCTTGGTCAAGTGCGACTTTCCTCGGACTGGAGGGGAGTGGTCAAGCCCAGCCCCTTGGTTGGGACTCTGTGGAACAGGTAGGTTCCCCAGAGGAGCCACCCCTTTGTGTAGGTAAAACCCTTGTCCATCCAGAGTCTCTGATGATGGCACCCAGGCTCAAAGGCCGTCTCCCGAGGTCTGAGGCGGACTTTGTGAATCTGCAACGCGGTCATGGCGTCTACACCGGCCTTCCTACCACATTGGCTCAGACCTCTACCTCTCCCCTTTTCATGAGCCTGATCTCATTTTACCTGAAGGTCATGCTCCAGAGAGAAGATGACCAGGTAGATGGCTGGACGCCCACCAACTCTCTCTCAACAAGCCATGCGTGAACCCAGGTCCCTGCCACTCCCGCCTTCCATCTCACAATCAGGAGGCCTGTGTGCTCACGCCAAGATCCTCCACCTTTGGGTTCACTTGGTCCAGGGTCATTGGTCACCTCTGTGGAGCTCACAGCTCCACGCGGTTGCCTTGGCTGATGGTTGCATTAAAAATATACAATTACTGTTACAATCATATTTTTCAAAACGAATGGTCCTTAGAAGTTCCATTTACCTATCATTTGATCTAATTTCAGCTTATTTTCAGATATCTTCATTTCCATGTATTTGAATATTTTTATTTTTTAAATAATTAGAGATTTGCTTATTCATTCTATGATATTTTGAGAGACAGTCATGTTGTCGGTATTGAAAATAAAGATTGCAGTACTTTCCTGGGCGACTCAAGGAGTGGGGTTCTCTTTGCGTGACTCTGAACCTAATCAGTCCTCACGGCTAGTATTGACCATCGTAGGCATAATTAATTCCACTAACATGAAGTCTCTATATTTTTCTTGCTGAACCAGCAACTTTACAGTTTTCAATTAATTTAAAAGCACAAAATCTGTACATATTTATTTTCATTATGTAATTAAAGGATGACAAGGATGTGTAACTTTTAAAAGAATTTTAGCAGTTACTAAATCTTTATCTAGTGCAGTGGTTTTCAACCTTCTGGCCCTTTAAATACAGTTCCTCATGTTGTGACCCAACCATAAAATTATTTTCGTTGCTACTTCATAACTGTAATGTTGCTACTGTTATGAATCATAATGTAAATATCTGATATGCAGGATGGTTTTAGGCGACCCCTGTGAAAGGGTCGTTCGACCGCCAAAGGGATCTCAACCCACAGGTTGAGAACCGCTGATCTAGTGGGTATCCTAAACCTTCTCATCAAACTGTCACAGTTCAGGATTTGCAGTATCTCTGAGATTTTCATTATTTTACAAATAAGATAATTATCCTGATAAGATTCCAGAAAACCAAAGCCATGTCCCTCAAAGGACAGAAGTCTCTGGCCCGAGCACTGCCAACACGGTAGGGAAAATAGCCCGCTCAGCAGCTCGAGAGCGTGCCCAGTTATCAATCATCTAACATAGCAGATCTGACAGATGCCGCGGGAGGCCCCTGAAGCCAGTCATGGGCTCCCGGGGGGAAACCTGTTTTGCATATCGCATTCCTGCTCATCACCTGAACCTCCATGGCGATTCATGCAATGAGGTTTGACCTCAGAGGAGATCCCAGAAGGGGGGGGGTGAAGCAGAGAACCAAAGGACTGTCAGGACCCGACAGGAAATGGTGAGCATCAGACCTCCTGATGCACCAGCCACGTCAGAAGCAGGGACCCTCCGCCCTCCATGGGGTGGACATGCCTTTCTGTTGGCCTTCTTTATGACATACACAGGAGAGGAGGGTGGGGTGGAAACTTAAAGCCCTAAGTGAAAACTTAAAAGTTTTAGAAGGAAAAGAGACTCCAACCCTCTCTCTGGGCTGTTCGCCTGACAGCAAACCTAGAGACACCCAGGGCTGAGAAACAGGCTACAGCATCAGCCTTTAGTCGACGATGGCAGACCCAGGCGATAGGAGGAATGAGTGTGACCTAGAGCCTAGTCGAGCTTCAAACTTCTTAGACGGGGATAAGGCGTCCCTCTCCCCACATCCCACGGCACAGGTGGCGAGCAGCAAGCAGGCTGGCCTGAAAGTGTTGTACACAAACCTTCCTGAATCGCAACATATATCAGATCATCTTTATAATCTGCATCACAACATCACGCTACATTCTGAGCCCCTTGATCTCCTAGGACAGCGGTTCTCAACCTGTGGGTCACAACCCCTTTGGCGGTCGAACGATCCTTTCACAGGGGTCGCCTAAAACCATCCTGCATATCAGATATTTCCATGACGATTCATAACAGTAGCAACATTACAGTTATGAAGTAGCAACGAAAATAATTTTATGGTTGGGGATCACCACATGAGGAACTGTATTTAAAGGGCCAGAAGGTTGAGAACCACTGTCCTAGGAGAAACCTGATCCTCAGGTCAATGCAACTGTGAGCCACCCAGAGCAGGATCCGCCTCTACCCTTTTATGGGGAATCTGCACATGAGCACTGAGCTCAAGTCTCCCAGCTCAGCCCCTGATCAAAACTGACGTTAGCATTTCCCATTTCGGGGGGTTAACATATTAGGTCTCCAATTTGCCCGACAGGATCTCCCAAAGTAAACAAGCACAGTTTCATGACAGTATATCTTAGATTTTCTTTCGTTCATAACTGCAAGTCAACAATAGTGACAATGCTGCATCAATAAAAAGATTATAAAAAAGAAGGGTTGGGGGTTTCCGATTCAAAATGGTAGCATGTGCATTTTTCTCCTACCTGAGAAGGAATTCGATTTTTTTAAATTAATGCTCACAGTAAAAAGGCATATTGAGAGACCATCAGCAATAAGAGATTTCAACAGATTTCTAGAAATCAAAAAGTGGATCAAGAAGTAGTGGCTGGGAAAGCAAAGCTCAGGACGTACAGGATGAGTGAATACGCCACAAAGGGACCAACGTTCCAACAGAGCAATAACCAGCTTAGACACAACATGGATGGTAGAAGGCATGGGTGACCTTTGGGCCTGAAAAACAAAGGGTTAGTTTCAGACAAACACCTACCTCTAAAAGCAGAAAACCAAGCAACCAGGCATGTATCTACTAACATCTGAGACCATGTCTCTAAAGAATGAAAATAAATAATCCGGGGAAAACATGGCAATTGTGCAGGTATTAGTAAACCCAAATATGCCCTTACAATTTTGGCATGGGTTCTTCCAGTCAACAACTGACCTCTCACCCAATGAATATAAAGCAAGCTTGCATGGGGTAGAATGGAAACACACACACACACACACACACACACACACAACAAAGAACAAGAAGGATTCCTAGAAAGTTAAAAAGAATATATTTTGAAATGTAAAATTGAGAAAAATAATTTTTCAAAGAACAAGAATGGTATAAAATTAGTCCAATTTCCAACTAGTAAGATTTGCAGGAAAAAAGAATAGAGAAAACAGGAAAGGAACACAATAATCAAAGAAAATTTTCCAAAATTCAAGAAAACGTCTTAAGATTGAAAGTGTCAAAACCACAATCATTTTTATAAGATACAAAGCCATCACTGTGCAATCAGGACACTAATAAAAGAAAAACATCAACTGCTATCAAAAAAATAAAGTTTGCCTGCAAAAGAAAACGAACCAGATGGACACCAACTTCTCAACAGCAACAACACTCACTGGAAGTTAATTGAACAATGCCTTCAAAGATCGGAAGCTCTATTTTCAACCTTCAGTTCTATACCTAGTCAAACTATCCTTCAAGCAGAATAAGGACTTTTGGGGACACAAAAATGGTATGAAAGCACAGCTTCAATAAGAGAAAACAGAGATCAATAGATTAACCGAGGGGAGCAAAAAGTGTAATTCAAACATGATATCTACACAGTGTGTCAAGAAATCAAGCCATATACATTAGAACTTTAGGAATTGTGAGGTATCCATGGGGGGAGGGGGGAACTATAGGTAACATTACGTATGAGAGCTTGAATAAAATTTGCGTTTATCAAAGGTAAATGAGGAGACTCAATTTTAACTCGGTGTCAGAAACATTTCATACAGCAATCACACCCAATTGGGCACTTTGGAAAGGAGAGGTAATTTTAGCAAAGCATTTATTTCTGCAGAGAACACTGTTTCCAGAATCATAGCAATATAAATGGTGTTCATTGGTTTTGAAATCTTGAAATCCACTTTAAGTTAAAATTTGCTGAAGACTAACTGAATCCATATCAGGATACAAAGCTATAACCTTGATAATATAAAGGAATAGGACAGCTGACAAAATCGAGAAGTGGGAGGAAAGAGAAGCAGAGAAAAGGATAAGTGTGTGCCCAAGAAATACTTCCGATGGGAAAATGTTCATTAGGCTGTTTGGATTTTAAAAAATTACCAGTTGATGAACTGAAACTTGTGAATTAATCAAATTGGGAGGAGAAGAGAAGTGGGATAAAATTGAACTAAATCCTCTTCTTTCATAGCAGTCATTTTTAAGCAACATTGAAAGTTGAAAAATCAAGAAACAAAAATAAATCTATGCAGCTCATAGATTTGAAGAAAAAACAAAATTTACAAAAAATTAAGAGTGATGGCTCACAGAATATTGACCTGGTGGTAAAAGGAATGTAGCAGGAGAATTTATGTTCATTATGAACCTTTCTGAACTGTTTTAGTCCCTGTTACATTAGTAATATTTTTTTCCAAGCCGAATGCTGTCATGTATGAAAGCAAATAAGCTCTACTCTAAAGGTCCCGTTTTAATGATGTCTCCAAGCCTGAACTTTGAATGACTGCCTATACACATTCTCTTCCCTCCACGGTGCCTATGGTCTTTCCTGTCTATTTTTCTTTTCTTTTTTAAAAAATACATTTTTTATTGATTTCAGAGAGGAAGGGAGAGGGAGAGAGAGAGAGAGAAACATCCACGATGACAGAGAATCATTGATTTGCTGCCTCCAGCACACCCTCCACTGGGGATTCAGCCCACAACCCAGACATGTGCCCTGATCAGGAATTGAACCCTGACTTCCTGGTTCATAGGTCGACACTCAACCATTGAGCCACACCAACCGGGCTCTATTTTTCTTTATGACTCATAGTAATGCTCCTGAACTAGAATAAACTAAAAAATGGATATAAAGAATGGATAGATCCACACCCAACCCCAGGCCCAGTGAATCAGACTCTGTGGGACCGGTAATCTCATTTTAACCATCCTCCCAAGTGATTGCCACTAACCTGCAACGTGGTTATGGCCACGCTAACCAAGTGGGGTAAGAGCAGGCTGGGCTGTGCTAACAAGTAGAACCAACATATATTATGGTTCAAACACAACTGATGTTGGTTCCCACCCACCTTTCAGTGTGAAGTAGATGTTCCCACAGGACTGGCAGCACACCTCCCCCCCCCCACCGCCATGGTGATTGAAAGTTCAGGCTCCTCCATCTGTGTCATCCCTCAGCCTTGGCAATGGAAGGCAGCGGTGGCTTTGGTGCGGAACTGGCATACACCACTCTTCTCAAACGCTCCCAAGTAGGAAGCAGCCACCTCTAACTGCAGGGGATGGAGATGTAGGCAAATGCGATGTGTGCCCAGGAAGGAGAAACAGATTCGGGGCGCTTGGCTACTAGCTTCCATACAGACCTGTAGCACAGGCCTCAGGAAATTCTCAGTCAACCAAGATGATCCTCAATGGTCACAACTTGCAGAAAAAGGCCTCCCTCAGCCCAGAAAGGAAGGCCTGTCGGGGCCCAGACACAGTGACGGTCTGATGCTTACACTTGCATGTTCCTTTCTGGAGATCTATGTGCACGCTCCTCCGTTCTTTAGTTGCCATCAACCAAATTGTGGATGTCTACACTCAGCTAAGCATGACCATCTGAGAACATGATTCCAAATTCCTAAGTTACCCCAAGTAAACAGGTTCCGGGCTCTTTCTGAATGGGACCCCTCCGAGGTGCTCTCCACACACCCACGCAATAGAGACCACAGGAGTATTCCCCGTGACCCACCGATGCTGACCTGGCCACGCGTCCACGGGTATTTTACAAACAGCATTTTAGAAAATATTAAAACAGGACACACTTACCTCGTGGCTTCCTCCAGTTCAAATGGATCTAATGGAAAGCAAAATAGAAAAATGGGAAATGTTACTTTGATATTTAGTGTCAAATTGACAACCGCCAAATCTTTCACATTTATCATCAATGCTATTCAATTTTGTGACATTTAGGGTAAATATTTTTACTAGTCCCTGGTGTGAATTCTCTAGGACATTTTCCAAATACCAGTTCAAGCTTCCTTAAAGTTAATCTACCACAAGGGATTTTTAAAAAACTGTATTTCTACCTGTAGCTGGTCCAAGGACAAATCCTTCCTTTTATTCCAAACACAGAGAAGCACACACAGGCAATGTACCATTTTCTTCATTATATATATATATATATATATATTTTTTTTTTTAACTAGCCCTAGAGCAAGCATGTCAAACTCATGGCCCGCAGGCCACATGCCTCGTTTATTTGGTCCATGTTAGCCTTTGAGTTTGACATGCTTGTCCTAGAGTGTACCGCATAGTATGTATAGGGGACCGTCACAATAATTAAATATTTATGAATCAAAGATAGCAACGAGGTGGCAAGTCTCCATGTAAGGCTAGATCCGGTGTGGGGGAAAATGGATTGTATCTAAGTATACATTCAAAAAAGTGTTCACCTATTCTTTCCTTCAGAAAATGTGCCCTCTTTTTAAAATAGTTGGTTTTATTTTACATATATATATATATATATATATAGAGAGAGAGAGAGAGAGAGAGAGACTGACTTCAGAGAGGAAAGGGAGAGAGAGATAGAAACATCAATAATGAGAGAGAATCATTGATTGGCTGCCTCCTGCATGCCCCACACTGGGGATCGAGCGCACAACCCAGGCATGTGCCCTTGACCAGAATGGAACCCGGGACCTTTCAGTCCACAGGCTGACGCTCTATCCACTGAGCCACACCAGCGAGGGCAAAAAGCGTCCTCCTCTAAAAAGGCATTTTGTAGGTGGGGAATGGAGAGTTGGCAGGGAGGAAGGTGAAAAATTAATACCAGGATTTTGTGTAGTTTATTCAAATGCATTCTCTTCTTGGGCACGAGAGGCCCTGGAGTGACACCTGCCCTCCGGCCCCCCTGGCAGCGCCCAGGAGCTCGGGGAAGCTCAGGGGGCCGCACAGTGTCTGCGCTCCCCGCGGACCAGGGGTGTGCAGCGCTGAGCCGTTGGGACTCACAAGGCTGGAATCCCAAACCCCCAAAGATGGTGACATTTGGGATGTGCTTAGGCCATGGGGGTAGAGCCCTCAGGAGAGGGATGAGTGCTTTAAAAATAAAGAGACCCCACAGAGCAGAGTGCCATCGGTTCCTGTTGGGGACACAGGGAGAAGGTGCCACCTCTGAACCAGAAGAGGAGCCAGCAGAAGCCAACCACGCTGGCCCCTTGGTCTCAGACTTCTCGGCCTCCAGAGCCATGAGAAATAAGCCCGCTTTCATAAGCTCCCTGCTCTGTGATGCTCTGTTACAGCAGCCACGGCCCGAACGGACTGGTTTATAGTATTAATTACAATGTCAGTGGCTCTGTGGGCCTGACGGAGGATGCTCAGGAGAGGTGAGACTTGCGCCTCCTCTAGGCCACAGTTAGAATATCCACAACAGGAATCGATGGCATTCTGGGAGGAAAGACAAGGCTTGAGGCAACCGGAAGAGAACTGAGTTGGCCGACAGCAAGTCCAGGTCAAGTCCTAGCTCTGTTTGGCCTTACTCGTCGAGTGCTTCTTGCTCCACTGCAATCCTAGCATCTCTAACTAAAACCTGACCACACGTGGGAGAGCTGCTTTAAGGAAACAATGAGGGTGTTGACTCATCAACCAACTGCATACAGATGTGGCTAATTACCACGGGGAGGCTTCCCGCAGGCATAGGCATGGGGGTGTTTGTCCACTGCTGCCCTCCGTGTGGTTTTGTGGTGTTTGCTTGTCTTTGCTTTATTACTGATTGCTGTGTTGACGCTCAGCCTGGATGGAAGTGGGTACAGGCCTAATATGGGTCCAGGGAGAAGCAGTAAGGTTTCACATAAATTTAATCATATGTGGCAGGGAGGAGGTGTTTCCGTCAGGAATTGGCTCATTTCAAGTATAGAGCCCCCCATTTAACATAAGCAAAGACATAGTAGATTTGTAAGGCTCCATCCCTGAGAAATTGCGAAAGAATAGCTCACACCCTCTCCCTGTCCATCACTCAGGATAAACTGTTTTCCGTTCGGGTCTATCCTCACGTGTCCCTGTTGCTGCAGGCCTCACGTCCCCTCAGGCTACATCCCAAAGAAAGCGGAGGGAGCTGCCTGCCATGACCTGCCTCCAGCCTCACACAGAACTCGAACCCAGAGGGAAGCGGGACCCAGCCCAGCAAATCCTACCTGCATCCATGGAGGTGGGGTAATCTGATCTGCCAGCCCATGAACATGGGGTAATCTGATTGGCTGGCTCAAAAAAAACAAGGGGTAATCAATCTGATTGGCTGGCTCAAAGAACAAGGGGTAATTTAATTGGCTGACTCAAAAACAAGGGGTAATTTGATTGGCTGGCTCAAGAACATGGAGTAAACTGATTGGCCAGCCTATTGGAGAGAAGGTGGGTCATGGGCTTTAAAGCCTCTCCAGAAACACAAGGTGTTGGAGAAAACCTGAGGAGTGTCCCTGTTGGGCCACCTGCCTTCCATGACTCCAGTTTCACTGTTGGGGTCAAGAACCAGACGGGCACCCAAGGCTCTCAGCCCAGTGAAAATCCTGTCACTTCCCACGGGCTCATGCTCAGACAGACGGGCGTGGAGAACTGCAGAGACCCTGGAAGAGCGCCCTGTCTGGTTGAGTTTTACAAAAACCCCGAGAAGGGACTCTTGGTGACCTCTGATCTGAGGCAGATGGACGCTGACCAGACACACTGTCCAGAGCCACAGGCCGCTCTCCGGGCCTCTGCCCCTCACCCCTGTGCTGGCACCACCGAGCCCAGCTCCCCTACAGCCCAGGTCGCACCCTCAGGGGACACAGCCGTCCCTCCACACCTTTAGATGCCTGTTTTATTCGGTTTCCCATCAGCAACTCAAGCAACATCAAGGCCAGCTGGATGTCTCCTCAAACTCTGCCACAGTCGCCATAGTTCTCCCACTCCAGCCACGCCCGTCCCACCACACGCCCATCTGTGGTCTGGAGAATTCGGGGTAAAATTCTCCAGGTGAGATGTACGAATTCCAAAGCAAGCCGTTCAGAGACGGACAGGGTGATGGACAGGGAGACGGACAGGGAGACGGACAGGGAGACGGACAGGGTGACGGACAGGGAGACGGACAGGGAGACGGACAGGGTGACGGACAGGGAGACGGACAGGGTGACGGACAGGGAGACGGACAGGGAGACGGACAGGGAGACGGACAGGGTGACGGACAGGGAGACGGACAGGGAGACGGACAGGGTGACGGACGGGGTGACGGACAGGGTGACATGGTGAGTCCTGGCACAGCCCCTGCCCGGGACAGCCCCTGCCCGGGACCTTTCTGTCCTTAAAGTGAGAGCAGGGAGCCGAGCTGCCTCAGCTGCTCCTGGTTGGGCACCGCCCAGTGGCCCCTCCTGTATGTGGGCACCTGCCTGGTCCCTTCCCTCGGGGAGCCAGTGGAATCTGCTCTCGCAGAAAACCCTTCTGGCAGCCAGCTCCCCGCAGGCTGAGAAGACAACGTGAAATCCCATGTATTTTTGCTTCTATATTTTCAGGGGAAACAATGATCTTTTTTCCCACCAATAGTACAATAAGTATCCGAATTGCATTTTTAAAAACCGTTCTGTGTTCATCCTTAACAACAAATCACATACGCAACTGTGTGGTGTGTGATTCCCACCTAAAAATGGGACCCGAAATGTGAAAGTCGAGGGCCCCCCGGAAGTAAGATGTAATTTGAAGACAAGTCTCATTTTTATTTATCAGAAGCGCAAAGAAAGCGAGGAACCTCATCCCTAGGCATCGATTTAGTCCAAGCACCGCTGCTTAAAACGTACATGGGGCCCCTGAAGGGTTTCCTGGTCCCCCAGACCTGCTCCTCAGTAACAGGGCAGAGCTGCTCAGGGGGCCCCAGACGCAGAGACCCCAGGCCTCAGGGGCGTGAAGGGGGGCTCAGTGCCTGGGCCTCCGAAGCTGCCCACGGTGGGCGGGATGGCTGAGCGCTCCCTGCGGTCAAGCAGCATCTTGTAATTCCATTAGGGTGTTAGATTCAAACGCAGAATTAGCTGTTGCCTACGCAGAATTATGTTAAACACGGGCCCGACTGAAAATCAATATTCTGCTTAAGTAACTGGCCCTGCAGTAATTTAATGAAGCTAAATTGCATTACACCGAGGCTGGGTGGTGGGGGGTGGGGGGGAGCGCTTCTGTCCCAACCCCACCATTATAGGGGCCGTGCGGCGAGCGCCTAGAGAAATGGGACGCACACCTACTCCTTTCCCCCTGAAGTTGGACGGTGCTTTTGATGCCGGCTTCCTTATTGGCTTCTTTAATTTAAAACTGGAGTAAATAATCCGCAGCCCCATCATTAGGACAGAACTAGAGAGAAGTAATAAGAGAGAGGGAGCCGGTGGGATAGAGGGAAACATGCTTTTTCTTCAATCCGAACGTGGGGGGAGTGTGTGGGAGGAGGGGGGGTCGTTAGTTTTAACAAGTATATTACAATTACATTCTCAAGGCTTGAAGTTAACAACGTACCTTCTCAGGTTCACAGTTTGAATAAAGACCATGAAGCAATGGTGGAGATAATCTTCCGTGAAAATGTTATATATATATAAATAGATGTAAAATAAAAAGTATTCCAAGCGTCTTTTCACTATATTGGTCATTCCTGTGCTTTACACTATACTTTGTACTCGCTTTACTTTTTACCTTTGGTGTGGTATGTGTATGAGGGTGTGTGTGTGTGTGTGTGTGTGTGTGCACACACGTGTGCGCTCACACCTAATGACAACTATAAGCTTGCTAAGCCCAGAGCCCTTCACTATAACACCCGCAATGGGCACCTCCTCATTTGAGATTCCACTCCAAGAACTTCAAGCCTTCCACGCGGTCGGAATGTACTCATTATGACACTCCAACCACAGAAGTTTGTGCTAAAAATGATTGACAATAGAAAGGAGGTGTCGTCGCACCGTTTCGAAGTTATTGGCAAGTCATTTATTTATTATTCAGCTGCAAACTTCATCTGCACGCAACACTTCACAGGCTTGTGTCCAAAACCCCAAATTAAAATGACATGACGTGCATGTTGCTTAGGATGGGATAATACGGGAACTGGATGTCTTCCCTTTACGGATGCCAGTTTGGATCTTCTGAGGCCCAATAAGACTTATTAACCACACGAGTCCCTCCGTGTGAGAAATGTCAGATGTTTGGGAGAGAGAGGCACCCAGTTAATTGGCATTTATCACTAGCTTTCACCACCCCTGTTTTCCTTCTAATCTCCGCCTGGGAAGAATACAGGTACCAGCAAAGAGAGGCCAAGTCAAAGCGGTTCTCCGAGCACAGGGCGACCTGAGGTACCAGCCCTTCACGTGCCCATTTCATTCGGTTTCCCTTCGGCAACTAGAGCAACGTCAAGGTCAGCTGGGGGCGTCTCCTGAGCTCCGCGACAGCTACAGAACTAAAGGTTATTTGTGTTCTCAGTTCAAACATCATCACAGCTCATTCCTCACTCAGATATCTTGGTCCTAGAAAACAGTGAATCCAGAGGATGCATCGTAACTCAGGTGTTTCTCACCAACAAGCTGACACATGTCCTCTGAGACCCAGGTCCACCGCTGAGTCTGGGTGGAGACTGGAGAGGAACTTTTAAAAACTATTTAGTTCCACCTCGAAAACACATTTTTTCCTCATTGAGCACCAAACATACTTGTTGTCCAGTTGAGGTTTCAGACGTCGCTGTTACTGATGCTAGGAACCCAGCAGGCAGGACAGCGCCGTGACTGCGTCTACCTGTGGCTCCGGGCACGGCAGGGACCAAGGGACCACTCTCACCTTTATCTCTAAACGGCCTCCAAAGGGCCTCAGTTCTTCGAGTCGCCATCTTCACCGCTGACACTCGACGTCTCACCCCTACGTCACACCCTTTGGAAGGGAGAGAGAGCGCACGCGGTTTCATGGTTCAAAGGGTCCGAACCGTGATCTCGGGGGGGGGGGGGTTGGCAGTGAAGGGGTTAACAGCTGCCCTGGAAATGGTGGCGATGAGGTCCTCCCATCCCTCCCTGGGGAGCTGGGGGGATCTGTCTGGGGAGACTGGGTGACTCTCTTCCTCCTCCCTCTGCCTGCAGAGTCGCGGGCGCTGGAGCATCCTCCACGCTTTCTGCAAATGCTCAAGGCCTGGGAGCAGCTTAGTGGAAACAAAAGCTGGGGGGGAGGAGGCGTCTTTGCCTGGTTCTTGGCTTCTGCGGATGTTCCAAGGGGAAACTTGGCAAATCGAGTGGTGCCAGCTGGGCATCCGAATACTTTCTCCGGTGTCATTCACGAAGACAACGCCTGGGCTGGCCAAGTGGTCCCTTCCTCTCAAGTCGAGCAGGCAGAGGGTCCAAGGTCGCAGGAAAATTGTCTGAGGCCACAGCCACCACGGAGACTCCAAGTCAAACCATGAATGTTATTTGCAAGGACCTGCTATTTTTTCAAAATCCTTACCCAAAGAGGGAGGGTATTTTCCCCCTTGATTTTTAGGAAAAGTGGAAGGGAGGGGGGAGGAAAAGAGAGAGAAAGAGAAACATCATGTGAGAGAGACACATGGACTGGCTGCCTCCCACATGCATCCCAACGGGGGGTGAGGATCGAACCTGCAACCCAGGTACATGCCCTTGACCTGAATCAAACCCGCATCCCTCCAGTGTTCGGGCGGACATTCTAACCACCGAGCCATGCCCGCCACGCAGCACCCGCTATTTTTGATGGGTAAGGGGATCCAAGACAATGATCCACTGGACACAAGAGTGAACCCGGCAAACTCTTCTGGAAGCAACACTACAAATCCTCTCCTTCAGGAATAATATTTTTTGAAATCTGCCCCCAAAGAAACAGTCATGCGCGTGGGGCAAACTTTGTACCCCAAGATGCTCAACACGGGTTGTATCAAACCACAAAGGAACAAAAACCCAACTTCCCACTAATGAAGAATGATGTTGAATCTTTATGTTAAGTGTAAGTTGTGTAAATTATGTTAAATTCGCCTGCCAATCATCTGCCTTTATGGTGGATGTTCATAAAGATTGATGGATGGAAAAAACAGGAGACGGTTATAACAGAACATTAAGTGGAAGGGACCATATACACAATTGTATGCACAGAACAATATTAATATATGAAACTATAGAAAAAAAGGCTAAATCACCAAAATGTTCACACAAGGAATGAATTCATGGCCAATTACAGTTTTTAAAGGAATCTACATTTCAAAAAAATGCCACCGTGGGACTCTCCTACTCTTGTAATATGATTTCTTTTAAAAATAAGCAATTTTGCGATGTACCAGGGAAAAGAGAAAGCTCCGTTAGCGCGGATGTTTTTAAGGTGATGGCAAACACTGTGTCTTTTCCATCAGTGATCTAGTATGGATCAGACCCTCTCAACCGGAGAGGCCCGTCTTAGTTATCGATCTCCCGTTAACAGGCGGGGAGGAAACTGAGGCCTGGGGGGGGGGCGGGTGCCTGTGCTTCGAAACTGGCCGGTGCGAGCTGGAGTGGACCCCCGTGCAGGGGACCCCAGGACGCTTGCCCCCTGCCCCCACAATGCTCTCTGGCTGCTCTGAGCCCTTGTGTGTCCGTCCTGTCCTCAAACCCGGTGCAGGGGACCCTGATGGCACCGGGACCAGCCTCCTCAAACACCTGTGAGTCGCACCCCATCCACTCTCATGAGAGAGACTCGTGTGCAACATCACAGAACACCCTCGCCCCCAACTCCCGCCCCCCAGGGGATGGTAGACGCCTCAGAACATGCATAACTGCAGTTTTTTTCAGCAGAAGTTCACTCAGCAGCTGATATGGGACAAAAATAAGGTGAAGGGCCTTGGGCCGGCCCTCCAGGAGGTCCCAGCCTCGCGGGGACACAGAGCAGGGAAGGGGTCACCACTCCCCTCCTCCTCCCCTCCCCCCTTCAGGAGCCTAAGCCCAGGTGAGACGGGGCAGGTGTGTGGCCTCGGGGACACTTCCTGGGCAGCATTGAAAGCACCCGTCTTGGAGGCAGAACGTTGGAGAAGTCTCTGCCATTCATGAATTCCGTGTCGGTGGAGAAGTCCCCCGGCTCCTCCAATTTCATAGCAAAGAAAACAAATGCCTTTTTCTTTTTCGGGACACTTTGGGGGGCCAGGCACCTCCCCTCAAGGAAAGGAGAGGGGGCCCAGGTGGAGGTCCTGGCAGGTCCCCCACGAGGCCCCAGGCAGCTCTGGCGGGGTGAACCCCCCGCCAGAGACGTATTCCTACATATAGAACTTGGGCTGTTTTATAACTTATGTCACTGAGTTCATATCCTATCGCATTTCACGTTCTATCAGGTTTCATAGAGTTCTCAGAAATGTTTCTGGACATCTGGATGCGATGTGGTAATTGTGTGGGTGGGGAGGTCGGGGCAGGCTGGGCCTCGGGGAGGAAGGGGGAGGGGAGGGAGAGGAGGGAGGGGAGGGGCCGCTCTTCTCCACCCCCAGCTCCTCTCCGTGGTGGGGCCCCGGATGCCGGCCCAAGGCTGCAGTGCAGGGTGGAAAGCGCTGCACCCGCTGTGAGTGTGGGCATTGCGTCCGCCGGCCAATGTCTGCCCAGCACCTTCGTGCAGAGAGCGTGCCCCGGCCCCCAGCAGGAGGCCCGAAGCCCAGTGCATTACATCCTATAATAAACATTTATATGCATTTGCTGTAGTGTGTTGTCTCCTTCATCACGCAGTAATGGACCATGTCCCAGGACTTTTCATTAAAATTTAGTTTGAGCCCAGCCGGCTTGGCTCAGGGGTTGAGCGTCAACCTATGAACCAGGTCACAGTTCGATTCCCGGTCAGGGCACAGGCCCGGGTTTCCAGCTCAATCTCCAGTGTGGGGCGTGCAGGAGGTGGCTGAGCAGTGATTCTCTTTCATCGTTGATGTTTCTATCTCTCTCTCCCTCTCAAAAATCATTAAAAATATATTTTTAAAAATTTGGTTTTAAAGAAGGCTGTTTCTCACCAAGGTCTGCCCGGCTGGCGAGTGCACCTCATTCCTGGAGGTCACTTTTGCGAGGACCAGGCGTGGGCCTTGAGCACGTGAGCACTCCGGCCCCCGCCGCCAGCCCCTGGCTTCCTGCACGATGTCTCCCGGAGGGTGGCTGTCAGGGCCCAGCGCCGGGGCTGCAGCTGAGCCGGCCCAGCTGGACCAACTCCCGCCTCTCCAGTAACTCACACCAGCAATGACTTCACCGCGAAAATCTCCGAGTGGCGCGGGCCAGAGCCTGCGAACGGACCAGGGCCGGGCTCCCGGGGAGGCTCAGGGTGGTGCCAAGTGTCCGCCACACCCTGCAACGGAGATGAGGACCGGGGGGCACATCGGAAAAGTTAGTCTCTAGCAGACCTGCCCCGAATGCTGCAAGCTTTCTTGTGCCATGAAATCCTTCTCCTGTTGATCTAAACAATAAAGAGATCCCCCTTAGCTGCCCAGCATTAGATATGCCATCTACGTGTGTGTGTGTGTGTGTGTGTGTGTGTGTGTGTAAAATATGTTCTTACTGATTTCAGAGAGGAAGGGAGAGGGAGAGAGAGATAGAAACATCAACCATGAGAGAGAATCATGGATCGTCCGCCTCCTGCACACCCCACATTGGGGACCGAAGCCGCAACCTGGGCTTGTGCCCTGACCGGGAATTGAACTGTGACCTCCTGGTTCATAGGTCGACGTTCAACCACTTTGCCAAGCCGGCTGGGCAGATACATCCTATATTAATTCATATGTTTCATAGAAGCATGAAAAAGAGAAAAACAAAGAAAAATATATGACAAATTATACACACACACACACACACACACACACACATACATACGACTGTTTCTTAAATGAACTGAGCCGAAGACATTTTTAATTTGTTTATGTGTAATTTTTATTCACATACTAAGTAAAATCTACTTTCTAAACAGGGAAGGAACCAGTAATCTTACGTTGTGATTAAAGAAGAATAGATGCTTTTTCTCTAATTTTCCTTCATTTCTGCTGACATGGCGCTCACTCCGGGTCAGGAAAGAGCCGGGCGCGTGAGAGGAAAGGAGGATGTCAAGGCACAAGTGGAAGGGGCCGTCCTGCAGCGACTAAATGCTGTGCATAATCTTCTCCCAGGTGAGTGACGGAGGCCGGAGAAGCGGGCGGGGAGGGGCCGGGCCTGCTGGCACTTTGCTCCTCGAGTCTCCCGAGCAGCTGTGGGGGCACCTGGCCCCGCCAGGACATTCTCTCCTGAAACCTGCCCCCCAGGAGTCCCTGGGGACCCCGAGCTGCAATCTGCCCCCTTAAACAGGTCCCGGCCGCAGGCAGAGCCGGCAGGTCTCGCCACCGACGGCCACACCATGGTGGCAGAATGCCCTGGCCCAGGGGCGGGCAGAGGGTGTTAAAACATTAGAACAAACATCTGTTCCAGTTTCAGAACACAAAACTTTATCCTAGGCTTAATCAAAACCACATCAGAAAAAATATTTGCTCCGGGACAGCCCGCCCCCTGGCCCAGGTCCAGTTACATGAGTGGGACCCCGGCCCTGGGGTGTCCCCTGAAGGCCCCTCCCTGAGCCCGCTCATTCCCGCCCTGCCCCTCGCAGGCTCCCACGGCTCACCTGGGACTCCCAGCCCCGGGCCTGTGTCGCTCTCTCCACCCCATCTCCCTTCAAGCCCTACTTCCCTGCCAGGCCTTCCTGGGCTGCGGGAGGCGGGTCCCGCGGTGGCACAGCCTCAGGCCCTGCGAGCAGTGCCCAGCACCGAGAACTTGCTGCGTCCTTCCTGCCTCCGGGTGGGGTGGGCTATGCGGGAGGCAGCAGCCTCGGAGCCTGGCTCCCCAGGCTGAGGCAGGCTTGGGCCTGCTGTGAGGGGGGATGGTTTCAGGGGGAAGCAAGTGGACCTCTGAGCAGAGCTGGAAGGAACTAGAAACAACCACTTACCATCTATTTAGAGCCTGCAAGCATCCGTGGAATCCATCCCCATTACTGCTGAAAAGATGCAAATCTGGTGAAATGATCAGCTGTATGGCTGCGGGCTGTTTCCCGCGCACCCTGATTCTTAACAGGCGCGCGGCGTTCGCGTCAGACACCGCAAGGCCAAGTTCATGTTGCTCAGAGGTAGCCCCTAACCAAACTCCACCAAGGGCTGCAAAAGGAGATCTGTTATCTCGGGAAGACAGTTCATTCATCCAAGGAAGAAGAAGAAAAAAAAAGTCACACGTGCACACACACGCACACAGGCACACACATGCACACACGCGCGTGCACAGAGAGTCCTTAGGGCTGGTTTCGGGGGCACGGCCGAGACCCCCTCCTCGTGCGGGGTGTGGGGAGCCTGCAGAGCCTGGCTGTGCTCCGGTTCCCGCCGCCTCGGCCAAGTGGCTCCCATCACTGCAGAGTGAGCGGCAATTAAGGCGAAGCGGCTTTCCCAGCCCTGTTTTAAGTTCTACATCAAATATTCTTTCAGACGCTCAAGAATACACTTAGCTACAAACGAGGGGCATCAGCTCCGCTACTGATTCTGCACGAAGCTGGCCTTTCCGGAGAGCAGCTCACAGGCAGCCCCGGGGAGCCTGCGGCCCTCCCTCCGTTAGGGAGAGCCAGGCCCACGGCTTCCCGCCAAGAGGCCACCCATCCGGCTCCGCGGGCTTCCCTGACCTCTCACCCCCATTCCAGTTGGCAAAAACCGGGGGACACAGGCACAGACCGGTTAAGCGCGGCCGTGGATTGAGCGCAGGAAATTCTCCTCCGTGCCTGCAGCGCGGCGACTTTCAGGGGACGCGGTTACAATGGACCTAAAATGCCACAGCCTCTCAAGGAAATATTCATCAATTTGCCGAGTGTAAATTACATCTCCCACGGCCAGGGCTCGGGGCTCAGGGCGTGGAGCGGCCTCTCAGGCAAGGCTCTGAGCGGTGGGACAGGAGGCGTCTGTAGGATAGTGACTGCGTTTTCAGGGACAGTGGGCTGGAAATAAGTTTAACGGGAAAACAAAAACACACAGGGGTTAGGAGCCGTTCCCGACTCCTTCCTTTCATACCCCGGTCATGCCGGCTTGTTGCTGCCTTTTCCTTTTTTTTTTTTTTAAAGAATTGAAAAAGAAGGTACTTGGTATTGTGGAGGGTGGCATTTAGGTTGCCACCACATGGCATGGTTTATTTGGCTTACACCTTGGTAAGAAATTGAGCTTAAGTAGGGTCTGTCCATGTGCGTGCGTGTGTGTGTGTGTGTGTGCGTGTGTGTGTCCACGTGCGTGTGTGTGCTGCAGAGGAGGCATGTATAAAGCAGGAGGCCAGAGGAGTGTGGACAGGATGGAGCTATTGCATTTTGCGTCCTTAGCTTTCTTTCGTTTTCCCCTCAGAGGATGGAGAGGGTGCTGTAATCTCAGAAACACTGCAAGGAAACATTCCCACCACTCGCTTGGCTTGTCTGCCTCTATGCATTGAGCAGCACAGAATAAGTGAGGGGGGGGGTCCCCTTCGACGCAAAACGCCTTTTTCTCTTTTTTTTCTTTTGCATTTTCTGTAACAACATAAAAGCTGCTGCTATGACAAGAAGTCTGGTAGTTCACTCTTTCATTTATAATTTAACCGCAGCCTCTATAACATAATCCAAAAAATATGGGGCATGATTAGTATAAAAATCGAATACAGTCGAGGCTTTTTGAATACTCCAAGAACAAAACAAAACCGAGAGAGAGAGGGAGAGAAAGGAGCGAGGGAGACAACAGGGCAGCCTCGGAATCTGGGCCATATTTCTTTAATACTTCATTTTAAACTACCTAATTGTGTTTTTAAGCTTCGGTTCCTGTAATTTTGCAAGACGAGGCATTCCGGTGAGAAAACATATGGTGAGGGATTTTTAAACCACACAGCGCGAGTGCATCATAGACTTCTCTGCTGTTTCAGTGCCGCAGAAACCCACCACTGAATTTACCCAGTCACCCATTAAAGAGAGAAAAGAATTAAAGGCAAAGGAGGCCTTAAATCCCCTAATGCGACAAGACCGAGTGAAAGATGGGATCAGGTTCCAGTCGCCGTGCGGGGAGAGCTCCGTGACTTTGTACAAGACCAGCGAGGAGCAATTAGCAACCCGAAGCCGAGGAGCGAGCGCAGGGGTGCGGGGCCGGCCAGCCTGAGAGCCGCCGGCCAGTCCGGCTCAGCTCCGTCCCCCTTAGCTTTGTGAGATGGCCCTTCTTGGGGGGGCCCGTCTCAGGTTTGCTGCTGACAAATAGATGGGAGCAAAAATAGGAGGGAGGGAGGAAGAGAGAGAGAGAGAGAGAGAGAGAGAGAGAATATTTGCTTTTATTTTTAAAGTCCCTCTGTAGCTGTCACTTTAAATGGTCCTCGATAGGGAAAGACAACCATCTCATGCGACCCTGTAATTTTTAGGGGAGATACTGAACCAGCAATTTGTGGGGGCATCGCCTTGACAAACTTTAACATGTCTGAGAAAGGGATTCCAAACACTTTACACTAATGTTGGCTTTACAGATACCTGTTCGGCTCCCCACACACAATGAGTGTGTGTGTGCGCACGTGTGCGTGTGCGTGTGCGTGAGTGTGTGTGTGTGAGCCCTCCAGGCTCACGTGTGTGCAAGCAGGGAGGTGGGGGGGTACAGGAGGTGAGGGTGGGGGCAGAGGCATGGAGACAGGAAGCAATGCATATCATTATTCAAATTACAATCAGATCCATGCTTACATTACACCGGCGTCTCTTATCAGAAATTGTTTCCTATACTAGAATAGGCGGCCAGAGTGGACATTAATTAACGCTAAATTACGGTGGAATTACGTGTTATATCCACATGAATACCGAATGACTCCATTATGAATAATATTATTACAGTAAATATGAAAGAGCCTGCAAGTGGCTTGTCACTAATTACAGTGTTGATGACTGCGTACGATCTTAAGTTAATACCAACTTTTACGTGGAGCAGCCGCCAAACGGCGGGTCTGTGATTCCTGCTGCTTCCACAATGGAGCCCCAGCCCTGGGAAGGAAGGGGAGACGCACAGCCCCCCACTCCCCCAGGTCCCACTTCTCCGGGGACGGAGGCTCCGTTTAGTTTCCTGGCTTAGAATCCCATCCCAGCCTCTCCGCGCGGCACAGGCACAGATGTGTGTGGCTCCTCCGCTCCGCTCAGCTCAGGCTGGAAAAACATCCACGCACAACTTCGCCTCGTCTCTCCTTGCGGTGGGTGGTCATTTTCTCTTCGGCAAGAAAAATCCTTAACCCTTTCCCACTCCCCACTTGAAAGATCTCAAAATACCCCTGTGGCATTTCCCCCCTCTTTTTTTTTTTTTTTGCAAGGCGAAAGGAGGAGGGGCGAAGAACAAGGTGTTAATCTTGATAATTAGTGCACAAAAGCAATTAGGGGTCTGAGGACCTGCAGGCACGGAAAGCGATTTTTTTGTTTATTTGCTTACCGTATTAAGTGAAATATCTGTCTGAATTAATCGCTAATGAATGGGGAGAGGGCTCAATAGCAGCGGCTTAATGAACAGCCCTGCCAGTACCGTTTTACAGGGCCCCAAATCATGGAGGGTTGCGAGCCGGCGTGCTCTTCAAAATTACTTTTCTGCCCAATTTTCTGTTTGCAAAGCAGTAAATTATTTACATTTATTGTGCTTATTTAAGCCCTTAAATGACTATGAATGGAGTACAGGCACGTTTAAAAAATATAGAACCATTACACAACTCTACTGCTGGAAATCCCGGTTATTTCCCCCCGAAGGCTGCCTCCCTTACTTGCCTAATCTCTCTTTTACAACAATTCATGAAGAAGGCCATTATTACGTTGAACATGTTTTAATAAGTTATTTATTATTTAACATACTTTCGGAGGCACTGCCGTGGAAGTCGCGGGGCACGCATGCAGAACAGCCTCTTTCATACCTGCCCGGCGCCCGAGCCTCCCTCGCATTGAAGTTCCCCCGAATGAAACGGGCCGTCCTTCATTAGAAACAAGTACAGGGCGCTCGCCACCACAACCCACATGGTAAACGCTGCATGGGAAGAGATCAATTATACTAATTATTGTCTTTGAAAATTCTCACTTAATGTATTTACTTCCTTTAATGCTTATTCATTTGAAATTGGTGACCAGGATTTTTTTTTTCCTAACGTGCAGCTGCTCTTACAAACACATCACTGGCTTAAGTTGCAGCTGAGCGCAGGGGAAGCCGGCAGGTCTGGAGTCTCTGAGGGTCTTGGCAGCCACAGAGCGCCCGGCTGGGGCACCAGGCAGCCTCGTGCCCGCTGCTCAGCCCAGGGACGGCCCAGGTCCGTCACACTGAGCTGAAGAGTGTGCAGTGAAAGGCACAAGAAGGGAGCGATCCACGGCTCACGGAGCAGGAGCAGAGAAGAAGAGAGGAGAGGGGGAGAGGAGAGGCAGACCCGAGGCCACAGAGGAAGGGACGGACTCGGCGACTGCCTCTTGGGGATCCAGAGCAGCGCCCAGTGTGGCCTCTCCCATCTCGCACATGACCGCAGCGAAAACTTTCCCAGGCGTTCCAACGCAGCCAGGCGCTCTGCACCGCTTTCCTCTGTGGGCCACATGCATTTACATGCATGATACAGTGTGTGTGCATGTGTGTGTGTGTTCGCTCACACATTAGCCCATTGCCTAAGTGGCAAGAAATGGTGGTGTTTTTCAAAAGTGATTTTGATTTCAAACAGTGTGTGTGTGTGTGTGTGTGTGTGTGTCTGTGTGTGTGTGTAGCAGCCAGAGCTATTACTCAGGCTCCACTATTTCAGTGTATTTTCCCCAAATGATATCGGGCAGCACAGCATCTCCTGCGAGAGAGCCCACGCTCTTCCTCAGCGATTACCCCGGAGAAAACAGCCATGACCTCATTAAAAGAATCAGACCTGCTGAAAAGAGTCCCTTCCTGGGCGGGGGGGGGGGGGGGGGGAGATCAGGGATGCGATCCGCAGTCCGGAATGGGGTGCAGCCTTTCCGGCGGTCAGACTCGGCCGTGGGGCCGTATCTGAATCCTGGTCCCTGCTCCTGAATGTGAAGCTGGAGATCAAAGACGCCCGCGGTGCGTGTCCCGGGTCTGAGCGGAGTCGCTGTCGTGGGTTAAGCTTTTTCTCTAAGTCGGCTCGCATTCTCCTCTCTCCGAGCCCTCGGTGCTCCTGCTCCCCTAAGCACTGCCTGGAACCTGGCAGGGACCGCGGGTGGGCTTTTCCTGAACAACCGAAGGGAGACCTTGGCACACAGGTATGCGTGCAGGTCTGCAGGGCCCAGAGCTCCAGTGGGCACCGCACCCCCCGTCCCCCCCCACCCCCATCACCAGAAACACCCCTGTCGCTCGGTGCCTGCCTTTGGGACCAAGAGAGAAAGCAAGTGCGCTCACTAACGGCTGTTTACGAGAGCTCGATGCATGGCGGCCTGTGTTCAGAGGACATTTGTTCCCCTTCCCCGTGACTGTCTTCGCCGCCGCTTACGGACCTCCCAGCACCGGAAGCCAGGCCTGCCACCCAGGCCTGACATGGGGCCAGGCTAAACCCGCAGCAGCCAGCACCTAATGGGAAGAAGGGAGAAAGCCTGGCCTGTGTACCGGGAAACCCTGTCCCCGGGAAGCAACAGGGGGGCGGTTGTGGTCTTGCTCAGGGTTGCCCAAAGCCATGGGGGGGGGAGGGGGGCGGAAGATATACTGTAGCCAAGCAGGGTGCAAGGGGAAAGGTAGGCTTTATAAGTTCCTGGATTTTATGACTGTGCTGCACCAGCGGAATGTCCACTCAATCTGTTGGGACGTTAGCACCGCAAACATGCAGTGGGCATATTAAGTACAGGATGAAATGCTGAATATTGTCTCAAACAAATATAGGTTCTCAAAAACAGAAATAAGATTACCTGGATAATCAAGGCAAGAAAGGCAAAATGTCAAAAGTGGATGGGCCGATA
>NW_005871495.1:589269-594269 GCF_000147115.1 Myotis lucifugus
AAATGGTTCAATACCGGGGCTGCTATCCAAACAAAGACCGGGAGCCATTAATTTTAAAAAGTTCTGTGAATCTTCTGCGCACGGTAAATATTTAATCACCGCGATATGTAAGCTGCCCTCTCCTGTTTTAGCTCCTCGCCAGGAAGGCGTAATGAACCCGGCCGTTCAGAACTTCGGCAGGAGCGACATCTGGTCATTTCTCCCCTCCGGCCAAATTATCAAGTGTGGTCACCGTGTGCTACCTAACGCGGTCCTGTGGCGCCCTCAGACATGGCACTGGACGGATTAGTTCCCTAAGTGGGGAAACTAATGGATGCCGGACCCCAGCTAAAACAGAGGTAGATTTATGCAGTTGTAGGTTTAAAATGATGTCCGTTTCATAAGCCTATGAAATGCGTGTAAAGAAATGATATAACGGAGACGTCCAAGCTTCTGGGTGAAGATGCTCAGAGTGAAACAGGAAGGACCTCTCTCAGCGCCTTTTCCCAGGGACCCGCACCGTGACGAGCCTCAGCTCCGGCCGCACGGAATGAGTGATGAGGGCCCCGCCGGTCTCGGAAGCTTGTGCAACCAAACAACGCGCGTTTATTTATTTTATTCTATATTTTCCTTTAATTCAGGAAATGCCCGCAGAGATTACAATTCTAATTTGCAGGGAATCCTGGCGGCAGAAAAATCAAACAATTAGCAATTTACCTTCTAAACAGACTCTGGGAACGGGCGCTTCGGAGGCAGCCGGCAAGCAGGGCTCCCCCCTCCCGCCCGAGCGGGCTGAGTTCCGGCGACAGCGCGTGGGGAAGGCTTGATGGGCAGCAGCACCCGCAGCCCCTCTCTGGCTGCAGGCGCAGGCGGGATCGGGCCAGGGTGAGGCGAGCGGGAAGGGCACACCTGGGTGAGTTTCCCACAAGCAGCCTCTACTCTCAGGAACCTGTTTCCACAACCACAGTCATCAACACACACAAACACACACACACACACAGTCACATACACATACATACACACACCACATACACATACAGACACAGTCACATACCACACATACACATACACACAGATACACAGACACATACACACACAGAGACACACACAGAGAGACAGACACAGTCACATACATATACACATACACACACCACACACATACACATACACAGAGACACACAGAGACACACACCACACACATACACACACAGACACACAGAGAAACACACACAGTCACAGACACACACAGAGACACACACCACACACATATACACACAGACACACAGAGAAACACACACACAGACACATACACACACAGTCATATACACAGACACACACAGCTGATTAAATGCATTGTGAAATGGGAGTGCTTTCCCAGGGCATCTCTTCACAGCTATTCAGCTGCCCTCTACACCCCACGCATTTCCAACACCGCGTTCCCCTAATGCTCAGACCCACGTGGGCTGAGACGGAGCAGGTGGCCTGAAGGTCACCCTGCCCGCCCGGGAAAGGACTTCCCCAAGAACAGGTGAGTGGACGGCAGGCTTCTCGGTGTGACCTCCGACCTGCCTCCACTCTGTCCCTCTGCCAACGGGGCTTGTTTCATGTCCTTCGCGTGGCCTACGTGTCGGGGGACAAAGACACACGAGGCAGCAATGTCATTTCCAAGGGCTCTTGGTCTACGCCTGAGACCAAACCTCCAGCACAGGCTAGGAGCCGAGCCCTCACGTTCCAGGTGGAGAGGCTCAACCCTGGGAAGCTGAGGGGCTGGGGCTGCAGGGGCACGGGACAAGGTCCTCCACGTGACCTCCTCGCGTGGGGAGAACCTGCCTTCCGCGTGGGCGAGGGGCTGCCGCATGCCGCGGGTGGGAATGCTGGCAGCCTTTCTCCGAAACATAACATTCCTCTCCCTCGCTTGGTCTCCTCCGAGGAGCCAACAGATGGAGAAGGTGGAGACGCCAACCCAAGCTCGGAGCTCCCGGGAGAGGCAGGCACGGTGGCATCACTACAGCGGCGGGGCCGTCTGCAGTCTCACCCGGACCACTGTCCTTCACCCCACTCCCGACACGAAAGATGGCACCCCCCACTTGTAAGGTGGGGCGACCAAGATCCTTGGACACAGCCAAGGACTGTAAGAGGCGAGAGATGCAAACCCCCTGACCACAGCACAGGGTCCCCTTAATGCAACCCCGGTGGGCACACTTGCAGGAAATTCTAATCAGACTCGCTGTATCCCAGAGCCCACGCCAGCCCCGTGCAGTGAGCAAGGGCCCCCGAAATAAAGATACAGGGGCCAACAGGCATGAAGCTTGCAGCTTTGCCGGGAGGTGGCTGAGCCAACAGTTAACTAGCAGTATCTTGTGTATATGTACATCGTATTTACACGTAGACCAGGTTTCATAGATGTGTCTGCATATGTGTGTGTGTCTATAGCATATAGACATATATTATACATACGTATTGTACATACAGAGAGAGAGAGAGAGAGGGAGAGGTGTGTAGTAGGAGGGGCCATGGGAGGGGGCAGTAGCCATTGGAGATGGTGGGGGCCCACTTACCAAACCACACATCCCTTGCCTGGAAATGGGCACAGATATTCAAGGAACCTGGTCTGACCACAGTCAAGTGGACAACAAGGTGATGGGTAGGTGAGGCCAGAACCATGAACCCCAGATGGAGAAGAGCAGAGGGAACCCTCCCCCCACATTTCCTGCCCATGAAAACCCCCTCCTGCTGCAGGTCTCACTCCAGACCCGCCTTCCCCACCTTCTCCAGCGCCCACCCACCTTTCCAGCCCAGCCATGAGGTGGCCGGTCCCAGACAAGGTCAGCGTGTCCGGCTGTGAACCTGAATGCCGGCCCTGGTGCCCGGTCACTTAGCTCATCTGTGAAATGGGTACGGAACAGGCTCGAGCTCACGGGCATGCTCGGCCAGCTGTCTAGCACGGTCAGCGTGTCCGGCTGTGAACCTGAATGCCGGCCCTGTTAACCGTGGCTGCGGCAACGACTTGGTAACATCCCAGAACTGATCCTCAGTTTCCCGGGCTGTGGAATGGGACCGCAGCATCCACTCTGCATGGGTTCCGTGAGCCTGAGGCTAATGCACTTGCTGAGCCGGGCACAGAGTAGGCGCTCAAGTTATACCGCCTGTGAGCAACGGAGCCGCACGCTCACTCCCGGCCAGCCTTGCCCACGGGACAAACGCTCTGTGAAGTGTGCAGCTTGAGGCTCCAAAAGCCCCATTCTATTTGCCATGGCATTTTGCCTCTTCCACCCGCGATGCAATAAAATCTTCGAGTCTGAGAAGAAGTCAGGAAAGTTCAAATGTCAACCAGGTTAACATTAAAACGGTTAGAGAACAGGAACGGTAATTGGGGGATTGAGAGAGGGGGTCTGCATGTTGTGAGAGGAAGTGATCTGGACAGAGATGTTTGTCTTGGCCGGGGTCGGGGAAGTGACGTCACGGCGCAGGTCTACTGGGATATCAGCCCTGCGTGTTTCCATCCAGATTTCGGCACTAAAGTTGGCAAAAACGAGGCCATTTTGTTAAACTGATCTTCGAGGCATCCACCTCCCCAGCCCATTACCACACACCTACCCCCTGGCTGGAGAACAATGGGGACCACGCGCCATAAACCAGGGCCGGCCGGCCTCGCGTAAAGGGGTTTTATGGGGCAGGTGTACCCGCGTTTATCGGTCTGTAAAGCGGCGCGTTCGTGCCACTATAAAGCAGAACATTTGTTTAAAAAGAGAGAAGGAGAAGAAGAAAAACATATCCACCTATTAATTAAAAAAAAAAGTCCAATCGCCAGGAATCCCGCAGCCAATGGGGCACTTTATAAAACCTGGGCCATTTTATCATCTGATGTTTTATGCGTTTTGCAGGGAGCTTTGCTGAGATCTGTGGAACAGAAAGGCAGTTTTGGGGGCTGCGGGGAGAACACAGAAGAACAGCTTTGTTGAACTGTAAGGCAGTTTCCAGGCCTCGCTCAGGAAAAGCAGCCATGTCAGCACCGAGGACCAGGGACGCCCTGGAAGGTCTCCATGGCAGTGGGCTTGGCGGCGGGAGGGAGGGCGGGCGCCCGCCCTTCAGGGTGTGACTGGGAAACACTCTGATGGGAAGTCCTGCCGGAGTCTTTCTTGCCGGCTTCCTCTCGGGAAGGTGGCATTGTTTCTGCCCACAATGCCTGGGAAGGGGTAAGTGTGATGGCTGACACATCCTTCCAAGCGCGCCGGCTGCCAGAGCGCGGCTCCCTATTTTTGTTCCTCGCCGAGCAGGTCTGGGCTATTTATAGGAGAGATCGTGCCGGGGCCGAGGTTCCACTTCCCTGGAAAGGCTTCTTGGCCTGGCGTTTTGATTAAGAAACCGTCTAAACACAATGCAAGAGGCACCTCCGGCCTGCAGTGCCCTGTGTGTAAAAGGCAGATGCCCCCCCTCCTGCTGACAGCTGCTCCCAAAAGACTCCTCTGCGCAGGCAGGCCCAGGCCCAGGGACACCCCACCTGGCTGGCCGGCCGCACTTCCCGCCTTCTCCCCCACACGCTCTTTACCGAAAGCCGCTCTCCACGTCACTGGGCCCCGCACACAATAGAGTTCCCCCCGCAGGGTTAAGGGAGGGCGCGCATTCAGAGGGAGAACAAAACAAATGTTTGAAAAACCCGTTATGGGTTTCATTTCAGTCCCGCTCTCAGCTCTTCCTCGGCGCCAAATGCCGCCCGCATGCTCCGTGCAGATGTTCGCACAGCTGCCCGCGTGCAGAGCTGACGGTGCGCAGTGTGGCCGCCGCCGCGGGGGATCCCAGGAGAGTGACCCGAGGGGACATAAAGCGAGGACAGCAGCCGCAGAGTCTCCAAACTGCTGCCAGGGGGCTCTCTCTGAAATGCAAATCTGAGCACAGCACCATCCTGCTGACAGCCTGCTGTGGCTCCCCATTGCCTCTCTGCAGCACAACTTCCAAAATCCTTCACCCGGCACCGAAGGGCCTGCTCAGCACACGCCTGTTTCACTCTCGAAGCCGCCCCC
>NW_005871495.1:599269-633545 GCF_000147115.1 Myotis lucifugus
GCCTCCCCACCGAGGGGAACCAGTGCCCAGCCGAGCGCCCCGCTGCCAGACAGCGGCGGCCGGATGACAGATGCTCCCCTCGCCATCCCACAGGCGACATTGAGTGCCCTCCGTGCCACCCGATACCGGGATGGCTGCAGGGGCACCAAAATTAGATTGGCAGGATGTGAACAGAGTCAACTTCTTTGTTTAATGCCATCAATTTGTGATGGAGGAGACAGGTATTAGCTCGGGGACCTCCGCGGTCCCTGCAAGCTATTAGTTTCCTCCGCAGCTGCACCAAACCCGAGATTATGAATCTGCCAGCCCAGTCATTCATCAGGCTCCCTGTGCACCCCGCGCACATTCCAACAGCAACCGGACAGAGCAGCTCGTCACACCGCCTCCGCACCGCGCGGCCGAAACCCCGGTTATCAGCAGAAATAAATTTCATCATGTGTGCGCGACGAGGTGATGAAACCGAGTATAAATTACCCGGGTTGGGTCCGGCTGGTGGGGGGCGGCGTGGGGCGCCCGCTCCCCGCGCTGGGCACTTCCTCGCTCTGGGGCGTCCGACAGGAAGCCTGCGCACTTGGCCGGAGACTTGTGGGATTACCTGTGGAAACATATTGCGGAGGTCAGGCCCAAGGTCGGCCCGGCAGACGGCCGGTGTCGGAGCCCTCACATCCACCCCCAGCGTTTGTGTTCTTAACACTTTTTTTTTTCTTCTTCCAGGATATGTCGTGGCAGAGGCCAACATCTATAAATTTCTGACTTTGCGCCCTGCTCATTGTTCGGGTTTCCGCGGTTTGGATGACCGCGCGCTACCGGCCGGGAATTCTCTTTGATGGGATTTCAGGTTTCGACAGCAACGCCTTGTTTACTTTTCTCCGTTCTGGACGCAAAGAAAACGGACTCCTGGCTCGTCCCCTCCTTGGGAAGGCCTCCTCTCGGGGTCTTGTTCGTCAGGGTTGAGCATTGGGATTTAAACATGTGCTGAAGTCCCACTGGCCCCACGATGGACAAACGGACAAACAGGCCTGGCCCGCGGCTGGGGTGATGGTGAAATAAGCCAGGACATGAACCCCGTCCCCCCACACTGAGTCAGTGGCCCCCTGTTTGTTTGGCGCCTGCTTCCTGGGATCCTTGTTGCCCAGAAATGCCCACTGGTGAAGGCCCATACTCAGTGGTTTGGGGCTGTTAGGTGCCAAAGCATCAGCAACACTAACAGGAAGTAGAAAAAGGAAAGATACACCTGCCGGGTTTTCATCCCCTGGGTCTGGTTTCTCAGGGACGGTCACGGTCAGTCACGGGAAGACGGTCTGACTCTGCTCCTACCGCATTTTCCTCATGGGATCTGAGCCACTCCCGGGTGACGCCTTACTGACGGTCACAGCAGCAATAATACTAATAAACGTCTCCATCACTGTGCCCCCAGAATTGTCCCTCACTGGGCTCGGCCTCCTCATCGCCCAGCGCTTGTCTGCTCACATCCAGAAAGTGGCAGCTGGATCCGAAGTTTCAGTCCATTAAAATTCATGGAAAAGAGATGGAACCCGGCTGGTGTTGCTCAGTGGTTGGGCGTTGGCCCGTGAACCAGGAGGTTGTGGTTCGATTCCTGGTTGAGGCACACGCCCGCATTATGGGCTCAGTCCCCAGTGTGGGGCACGCAAGGGGGGGGGGGGTCAATCAATGATTTTTTCTCATCGCTGATGTTTCTATCTCTCCCTCTCCCTTCCTCTAGGAACTCAATAAAAATAAATTTAAGAAAACAACAACAGATGGAGACTCATGTGTCTGGTTGTGGGGGGCTCTGCTGGTCTGTGGCTGGTCCCCTCCCTCGATGCCCGAGTCCTCTGAGCATCCCTTGAGTTGCACGCATGGCCTGGGGTGGTGTGCGGGCAGTGCCCCGCCCCCGAGTGACCCGGCGCGGGATTTTGGCGCGCTCCTCGGGAGCCTCTATAGTGATAATGATGTGGCCCGGCGCCTGTTGGGAATTTATAAAATTAGAGGGAACCTCTGTTTGCTTTGGTCCTCTTTCTGGAGTAATTACAGGAGCTGCCATTCATCCCCGTTCTGTTGCCCTGATTATTCTAGAGTCACCGGGATCGCCTGGCCGTCACGCTTTAGTCATGTTAAGGGACACGCGGCAAAGTGACAACTTGTCATGTTGGCGCCATCCATGCTGCGGGTTCCTCGAGTCCGGGACCCAATTTTCACAATGTTGCCAAGTACGTCACCTGGGCTGGCTGGGGGGGGGGCGGGGGGCGGGGGGGGCAGCGGCCCCAGAAGGCCTCGGACGGACTGGCTTCTAATTGTGTGTTCACCTCTAATGGTGGCAAAAGCATGCAATTCTCTATTTGGTGTTAATTTGACCATTTGGACCAAGAAATGGGGAGTTTGTCAGAGTCCACCGAGCACAGGCCTGAGTCCGGGGACGAGCCGGTCGCCGTGGTCACGGCCGTGCACTTCTCACACGAGGGGCCGTCCCGTTCTTGGGTCAACATCAGAGTTGGGCATTACCTCATTCTAGCACCTTCCGGGAAGGGCACTGTAAGAGGACTTGGAGGAAGAAAGTTCTAATTTTTGCAAGGAATGCCGGACCACACACACGCATGCACGCACGCCCGCGCTCACTCACACACACACACACACACACACACGCACGCCGGATATGATGCTTAGGGACCCAGCAGACACACCAACGACACCACAATCACTCTGACCCTTGGAGGTACGAAGGAATCGCTCCTTGATTTTTGCTCCGTGCAGGGCAGGCAGGCTGTCCTGGGTTTTAAGAAACAATGACTGTACTTACATTGCAAAGCCGGGAGAGCTAGCAAACAAAATTACCCAGAAAATGTCACCACTGCACACCGACAGGAGAAGCCCCGGAAGTCAGGACCAGTGAGGGCGGGCGGCGTGGTACCCACACTGGCCAGAGTGGACGGAATCCTGAGAGGGGACACCTTGTGAGCCCCGATTTCCTGACTCCACATCTTGGCTGTGCTGCCATCTGCCCACATGGCCTACGGTGCAAAATGCCTGATGACTCACGGGGCTGAGCTGAGCGAGGAGGCAGACCCCTCGGCACCGGAGCGGAGGGGGCAGCCCAAGGGCAGATAAGCTGGCACGCAGGACATCCTCCCAGCACAGGCTGCCGCGGCCCCTGGTCTGCGGGGTGCAGCAGTGGGCACAGCAGGGAGGGGGCAGGAGAGGACCGAAGGCGTCCAGGAGTGTCCCTGCTTCTTCTCTCACAGCTGGAAACCCCGCGTCCCCTTGCCCGTCTGTATCCGTCAGTGGCAGGACCCACAGGAGCAGGCGCTCTCTGCATGCGCACTGCACAGGCAGATCACCACGGCCCTGCCTCCCGTCCCTCAGCAGCTTCTCCTGTGACCTGGACCCAATGTCACGGGGTCTCCAAAGCTGCACAGGTTTGCCAAGCGTGGCTGTGCCCTGGAGCCCCTCTGAGCATCGCACCTGCACCATTACCCCGGGGGGCCCTGCCCTCACCCCACTGGGCAAGGACGGCCTGGAGGACTTGGGTAACTCACCAACCTGAAGGACGGGGGCGCTGGAATGTGAGCCCGGGGTTCCCTCCCTGCAGGTGCCTTGTCCGCTGTCCGCTGTCCGCTGTCCGCTATGTGGGCTCTGAATTGCTCGTAAGTGGTTCCAGGTTGAGCTGGTCACTCGGCGTGTCTGGGCTGCCTTGGCCAGCGTTTCTGTGGGTCCCTCCAGCCCCGAGGTCTCTCTGGGCCTGTGGTCCATGTGCAGGAAGCACACACGTCAAGCAAATCCATCTCTAAAGCCGAAAATGCCGGTTCTTCTCCAGGAAACATCCCGGGGGTGACCTGGGTCAGGGTGGAAGCTCTCGCCGGGATCCTGGGAGCCGTAAGCCTGGGCTGGCCCCTGGCTGTCACAGGTGCCGATGGCTGCGTGGTGGCAGGCCAGTGCCGCAGGCTGGGCACAGAGAGGCCTGCAAGGACACCGGGGCCGTCAGCACCCCCTCCCCTGCCCAGAGTCATCTCGCTGTCAGACCTGGCTGGCCACTGGCCGCTTGGGACAGAGGCTGACACCGACAGGGCACCCCCAGGTACGGTCAGCAAACGGGTGGTCCGGCCAGTGCTCAGTGGCTGATGGTTGGGGAGGAAGCCCTGTTCTCAGCCAGGCGTTGCTGGTGAAGAAGAAGGATAAGCCACCTGCTCTCGCAGTAACTCAGGGGGCGTGGGCTGGTCCGGCGATGACGAGGAGGCGCCGGGCTGCCCTCCCAGCGGCTTCCGCTCTTGTGGGATGAAGGCCGCCATCAGCCGGTGTGTAAGCGGCCAGACCCCTGCAGAACAGAGGCCCTCCTCCCGAGCAGGTCGGGGAGCAGAGCCCCGCCATGACCTGCCTGTCCTCTCCCCCTCCCTGGGACCCGAGGGGAGGATGCCGCCTGCTTATTTATGAGAACGCTCCGCAGGCACACGCGTCGCTTCAGGCATTAATCCTGCTCTCCAGGCCTATCGACCTCCGTCCCTTCCCCGGGTCCCCCAGATCCGCCGGCAGTGCTCTGCTGGCCCTGGCAACGCCTCTCTGATCTGGAGTCAGAGCCCTTGATCAGCCCCGTGTGGCCCCACCTGCCCGGCCACCAGGGGACACGTTTCTCCTCAGAGCTTGCGTTTCCTTGGTGATGGCAGTGAGGCCCGTGTGGGGACAGGTGGCCGTTGGACGGCTCTCATGGGCTGCTGACACATCCAGCCCAGCCGGGCGGGGACCAGAGCAAGAGGGCGGGGCCCAGGAAGGAGGGGCTGTCTGAGCCACCAGGGTGCCATCAGCACCTTGTCTCTCACGCCCTTTCCAACCTGGCAGGGCGGCCAGAATGGGCTGTGCCCTGTGGTCACAGGGGGGCCAGTCACCGGCCGTGGGCAGCCATCCTTCCATTCATGCGTTTGTGCAGAACACACTGCGTCAGGCGCTGAGAGAGCGTCTAAGCTTCCAAGGTGCTGAGGCAAAGGGCGCAGGTGTGGGAAGAAGCCGTGTGACCTGTGCGACAATGGATGGTGTGCAAGGCGTGCGGGGAGGGACTTCTCCCGGGTAGGAGGGGCGCCCGCATCTGTTCTGTGAGCTGGCATCCCACAGGACGGGGTGAGGGAGAGGAGACCTTGGTGATGGAGAGTCTTCCATGTGTTGCGTTAACCTAGTCCGAGGGCGCTTGAGCGTCAGTGTGCTGACCTCACTGGGGTTCACCGAGATCAGCGGGTGGGACCACGGACCAGAGACCCCCTTGCCAAGGACACATCTGAGGATCGTTCCATGACGCCCACTTCGGGGAGCTCTGGATTTGACCCCACATTCTGCCAAGGTCCGGTTGGTCCGTCTCTCAAACTATCTCCCTCTCCCCTTCCCACCCCCAGCCCTTCTCCCCTGCAGAAGTCTTTCCTGCTTCACCAAAAGGCAGTCTTCCAGCGGTCTTCCAGCGCTTCCGGCGGACACGTCCATCTGCGCGGAGAAGGCCTGTGCTCCTCCGGCCTGGGGACCACGCCACGATGCGCCTCCCAGCCGTCCCACGGGCTGGCGGCTCCGGATTCCACGTGAACTGAAGTGACACTCCCTTCATCCTGCTCCTTATCTGTAACTCGGAGATCCGGTTACAACCTCCTGGGCAGAACTGCTGTGCCGGCTAAATGCAGGGCGGCCAGAGCACACCGGCGCCCGTCAGACCGGCCTGCGGACAGAGCCAGACGCGTTTCTGTGTGCCTGGCTCACCATACTGTGCGGGCACGCTTAGAGCGAAGAGGAAATGCGGTTTCCCTGAAAGTCACTCTAACTGGGCACCCTGGCTCTCACCTGCCGAACCCGGAGGCCTCGTTTAATGATATGAAGCAGCCAGCACGGCGCCTGGCACAGGAGTCGACTCCGTGAGAGTGGCCTTTGCTCACGGGACAGCCCCTGCTCCTCATCCTGCATCCCTGAGAGAGAGGACCCTCTCGCTTTCGTCCTTGGCGCCCAGGTGCGGAGCTGGAATGTGGTCTGGAAGCCCAGGTCCATGACAGTGTCTCTGCGTCTACGGGGAAGCAAAGCTCAAAACCATGTCAGTGTCTCTGTGTCCACGGGGAAGCAAAGCTCAAAACCGAGGAAGCTACAAAAACTCAACCACTGCACCCGGCAGCTCCCCAGCCCCTCCCCCGGGTGCCTCAGCGTGAAAGGAACGCAGACGCTGCCAGGAAGGCTCCCCTAGCCGGCCACCCAAACCCTCCTCCCTCAGAGCACCCCTAAAGCGTCTCTTCCTCAAGAACAACCCCTGCTCTTCCAGAACAAGCCAAGTCCCCTGTCAGGTGCTTCTGCCGATCCCTCCTCCCCCCCAGAGCCCCCATCACTGTCTGTAATTAAGCATCTGCCCGTGTGACGACTCGGCTGACGTGACCCGTCTCCCCTGTCCTCTCTGCAGCGTCGATGAGGTCAGAGTCGTTTGTTCCACTGCCGTGTACCCCAGGACTCCCGGGTCCCTGCGCACAGATGGGGTGTTCGGGTGAAGACTGTGGGGGGAAGGGATAAATGAACAGGGGCCCACCTGATCCCACGCCAGAGAAGTTCTGGTCCCCGGAGGCTCGGGCCACCTGCTGGGAGCTGCCTGGAGGGCCCGTCCTACCGGGGACCCCACCTGGGCTCCTAGGAAAACACCTGTTTCCGCAGGCGCGAGTCCCAGCTTCCTGCTGGCGCACGGTTCAGTCACTGGGCCATGCTAACTGGATGTGGTGGGAAGGGCAGGAGGGAAGTGGAGACATCACAACCTGCGCACGGACCGGCAGGACTGCTCCGAACCTTATCGCCTTCCCTCCCCGAAGTTTCTCAGCTCCCTCGACGCCATAACCATTGTGCTGCTAGACCTGGGATGTGAGCTGGGGAGGGCAGCGTTGAGGGGAGACGGGCTCATCTTGGATTCCATGGAGGCTGAGCGAGACCCTCTCTCTGCAGGTGGAAACCGGGCGCCAGGAGGGAGAGGTGCCTAGGGTTCTGTCCCAGGGACAGACTTCCACCCCGCTGCCCAGGGCTGCCCTGCAGGCCTACCTGTCTGAACATCTCCTTCCCCATCAGCATCTCTGTTCCTTGTTGCCTTCAGCACCATGGCAACCATCCAGGTGTCTGGCCCAGCGCAACACCCAGGAGGCTGACCAAGGTAGCCACCCAGGTGACCACACACACACACACACACAAACACACCTCACTGCCTGTAACACATAGCAGTTCTGTGGGATTCTGCCCAGACCCTTCCCCACTCACGTGCCACTTGTGTGATAACCCCCCAAACCGCCTGAGCTCGGGAAGTTGCCTCTGTGAGGCCCGTGCCCTCTCCCTCTGTCCCCTTCTCACCATATTAAAGGGAGAGTGAGCTACCCAGCCACCCTTTAGGCGCCAGGCACGGCATTGCCCCTGGGGGACCGGCCTCCTGCCCCGGCCGGGCAGACAGGCCTGCTGCAGGGCCAGCCAACGGACACGAAGCCTGCATCCGGGCGGCCCAGAGACCAGGAAATGGCAGCGAGACAGAGTGAACGGTGAGGTCTGGGGACAACTTTCATGTGACGGCACCTGAATTTTTTTAAGTATAAGATCTTTGCCATGAAGCGTCCTCACCAAATTAAATAGTGGCGCCTCTTTCCCCACAATGGGCGGGTTCCTGAAAAACTACATGGGAAAGGATTTTTTAAAAATCAAATTACATTTTTCAAACGACTTGGGAGCTTGGTATGTAAAAATACGTCCCCAGGACTCCTCCTTTAGGATGGAGGATCCTACCTAATGCCAACGATCGCCTCCTAATTCACCTTTTCCACTCCAGTTTATGCGGAGAATCAGGGAGCAGGGTCTGCGGTTCATTGGATATTCATGTGACTTTGGGATCGCAGCATACACCCCGTGCTGATCACCGATTTTCACAGGAATATCCTCAAAGGCAATAAAGTGATGCTGGGATGAGCCTGAGCCTCTGTCTCCGATATCCCAGAGGCATTGAGGTCTCAGCCTGTCACCCGGTCACCTGGGCTGCTGGTCCCTCATCCCAGCTCAGCCCTGAGCTTCCGGGGATGGATTAGGCCGATGCCTCTGATCCCAGGACAAGGCCCGGGAATTTCATTCTTGACACGAGTCTCTTGACTCTTCTTTTTTCTTTGCCTTCTTCTCTGTTTCAAAAAAAGAAATCGAGGTGCAGAGTCTATTTTTTCCTGGAGATGTGCCATTGACGACGTCCGCACAGGTAGGCCCGCTTTGCAGAAAGCCCGTCCGATTCAGACAAATAAAGCAAGATTTAGCGGTTCTTCCCTGCTTGCGACCTAATGAGCTGTGCGAAAGGCCAACAACGCAGGAGGACGCCGCGCTCCCCGGCAGCGCCGGCCCCGGGAAGGCACGGTGCTCTTCATCTCACGTCGCAATGAAGGAAACGATTCGTTTCCAAAGCCAAGTGCACAGCCTCCATCCTTTCCCATCCCCCGAGCAAAATCCCTCCCGGTGCCTCTTCCCAGCACCCACTCCCCCACCGCCGGCGGGAACTTGTTAAGTACACTCCAGCCCAAGTTCTTGATGCGTTAAAACCCATCCACCGCCCCGCGGTTTGTTAGCGTTGCTTTTCCAAGGAGTCCTGCACCCATCTATTCTTATTTAAGCAAATGAGGTTAGCTGCCTCTTGCCATTCACAATTCAACAGTCCTCCTAAATTAATTTCCCCAAAAGTAATTCAAATAAAAGCTCGGTTGCCACCACTCCTTTCTGAGGCACAAGATTGAATAAGGCATCTGAATAAAAATGTGTATTACAGCCTTCTTTAATATTTAAGCATGACATTCATTGATTTGTTTCTTGTTTTCTGCAAACCTTGACAACATGATAAAATAAATCATAAGAACAAAATATAGTGGTAACATCTTTTATGGACTTCACAGAGTCATCAATCTCCGGCTGAGAGTGAATTATCAGCGCAGCACCAAGATCTATGCTCTCCCGGCTCCGTCGGCACGCGGGCGGCGGGGTTTTCGCCAGCCAACTCCAGGCGAGTGACTGATAAGCATCATTATTATTTTCTGAGAGTCTGGTTTATGGCGTGTTGCGGAGGTGTTGGCATATATGTTTCGGAAGCCAAGGTTTGATCAATTCTAAGTAGACGGCGACTAACATATAAAAAATATAACAAGGCTCCCTGCTGCGCGGCTGCACCTTCCGCCGCCCCCCGGAGCGTGACGAGCCCCGGGTTGCGGTTCCGGTGACATTTAATACAGAAGTCACCTTTCTCGCTGCGAGAGGGTGTGCGTGAGACCTGGGGGAGACGGTGGCTCTGTGGACACCGTCCTCGCTGTGTGCGCTGATGTTCAGCAGCCACGCTGTGGTCAATACAAAACCAACACCAAACAGCAACGGAAACCTGGGACTGTCACAGCCCGGCCACCTCTGGGATGTACCCCAGACACAAAGCCCAGGAAGAATCTTCTGTCCAGAGGGGACCCCGCCCTGGAGCTGGTGCCTGATGGGCGTCAGGACAATGGGAGAGTCTGGAGCCTGTGACACCGACCACAACAAAGTTTTAAAAAGGTCCTCAGAGCCAGCAGGGGCGACAGGGCGCCCACACCACAGCCCCGCGGGGACACAGCTGTGTGGGAGCCTACCGCGAGGTGAGGCGTCTGGACACTTGCAAACCCTGAGCCTGTGGCCTGTCCCACCTGCTGCCTTTGCTGACTTTACAATCATGTCATGTAACCAAAGTGCTGGTTCCCTTTTTGTTTTGTTTTTTAAATAAAAGCCGCAATCCCTTCCCGGTGAAGGCTGGCCCTCGATGGGGTGTCACGTGTTAAGGGCAAATCACCAACAAGGGAACTGCTGGCTGCATGGGACCGACCGTGACAAACTACAACAAGGGAGACCGTTGAGCAACGCCACCCAAACCCTCAGCAGCATCCACTCCCGACCCTGTCACAGCCCTGGTGACGCGGGGGCATCGCCCACAAATCTGGAAGGACGGTCCAGAGGGCACGGCGGCCTCGGTGGCTTTCCCCGAGCTTCCCATCTGGGAAATGGGTGAATGAGAGCCGTCGAGGCGGGGGCTCCCATCTCGGATTGCAGGGTAAATGGATAGAGGTGGTTTCCCACAATGCTTTGCACTCCATAAATATCACCCCTCTTCTTGCAGCATGAACTCCATGAAAAAACGACACCATGGTCCACTAAGGCCCGGCTGCTGGTTCACTGGCCCTCAAGCTCGGGCGCATGGTGGGACACGATGCATCACTCCCATAATTAATTCAAGTCGATGGCGCCATTCTTAAAGATCCCCTCTCCCGGGCTTGGGGCCTTATTGCCTCCCACTTTTAGTAAAATTACACTTGCGCTGCCTCCAGTTGAGTCCCTGTGACTCAGGGAGGGATTTTTTTCTCTCTTCTTTTTGTTATTACAACCAATTAAAGTCACTCTGACTTTCTTTACTCGGCCTAAGAGAAATGCCATCAGTGTTATTGCTTGTTTGACATTTTGCTTTTCCATTTGTTAAATTTTATTAGCAGTCCTGCAAATGTGAGTTACTGTGTCTTCGCGGCCGTGTGCTCTTCGGAGGGGCCCACGTGCTGTGGGCGGTACACGTCTGCCGGCTGTAAACCTTTCAGCTTCTGCATTTCAATGGACGTGGGGCGGGCGCAGGTACCATCATGGAGGCAATCGGGCGAGAAATCACGGCTGGTGCAGAAATGTGAGCCGAGCGACGGCCCAGGGACCCCCGGTCTGACGGCTGCTTCCTGGGGGTCCCCGAAGCTCTGGCCACGGGGAGTCCACCCTTGTTGCCAAACCTCGAACAGCCCTGTGCGGGCAGGCTTCCCTGACTTGGCTGATGAACCAAATACGGTCGATTCACCTATAAACGCACGAGATTTCTTTGGTCCTTTGCAGGTTCCCAATCAAAACCCAGCCAGTAGCAGGCGGAATTACCTTGGTGAACGGGCACAGGGAAAAGACGCCAACCAGCCCCCACGCGCAGCACCGCACCACATCCAAGGCCACGGAGCAAACCGTGCAGGCTGTGACCTGGGGAAGGCGGCTCCCCCCCAGGCCCTGAGCCCCCACCCCACCCAGACTTCTCAACCACGGCTTTCCTGGGATGCCCAATTCAGCTGCTGCCATGGAGTGAATTTGCTGAGTTTGGCTGGGTGGCTGTGTCAGTCATGTTACACTAGAGACCATTGAAAACAGCCAAGCATGTGGGCTCCATCAGGCCGTGGACTGGGTTTGATGTGTTCACTGTGTGTCCCGGTACCTGGAGGCGTGCCTGGGCCACAGGAGGTGCTCGCCGGTGCCCACTCGCCGTGCTCTCCCACACGAGGTCGATGTGCCAGGAGGACCCGCTGGCGTCCAGCCACTGTGCCTCAGTTTCCTCACCTGTAAAATGGAGATATGAACAGAGCCTGCCTCGGGGAGCTGCTCTTGGACTAAATAATATCTAGGTAGCGTTTTTATGTACGTGTGCGTGTGTGTGTGCACGCGCGTGTTTGTGTGTGTGTGAGAGAGACAGACAGACAGACATGCAGAGAGAGGACAGAGAAAACAGCCTGCTCTCAGAACAAAGGACACCCTATCCATGTTACGTTGCGTTAGCAGTTATCACATTTAGAGCTAACATGGCTGGCTGAGATGCCCCGGCCCCGAGGGCCTCTGAAGATCCTAATGAGGTCAGTGTTCTATTTCTAGGAAACTCACGAAGGAAATCCAGGGTGTGGACCAAGCCGGGGCGTCCCCTTCACCCGCTGTATTTGATTACCCGGTGCCTTCCTACCATCTGAAACGTCTGAGCTGAGCCGCGACTTCACAGCGGAAGGGATCTGAGAAAACCTTTAATCCGTGTGCGAATGATATATTAGGGGCTTTTTTTCCCCTTTCTGAATACTAATATATAATTCTTGCAGAAAAAGAACCGCGTGCCCCTTCTCGTGTGGTGGCCTGAGAAAGCACAGATCACATCGCATCCCCATCCACTTAATCAAGGAGGAGGTGTGCGTCGCTGATGGTACTTCGATCCGGTCACCCCGGCTTTCAAAGAGGATGGAGGAGAGGTGGCCCGGCCCCATCTCTGCCCTGTCAGTCATTTAATTAAGCGGAGAAAGCGTGCTATTCATTTTATTTCTGTATACGTTAATGTTAAAAACTAATAGAAAACAGCCAGTAAATTGTCCCCCGCATATATTGGACACAGCGACAATTACTCTGGCAGAGAGGATATAATAAAAAAAGGAAATTTTAATAGTACCCTATTCCATTTATTCTCTGGGGCTTCTGTTCCAAGGTACCGTAGAAATTAACAATTACTTCTTCTCATTGTTTTTGATGATCTTTTTCTATGACGCTCCTACCCGACTTAAAATAAAAAATAATTTAAAATCACATTTTTTTTTATTCAATTGTATGGCGCCCTGAGATTTGCATGGCGGGCGCGAGGAAGAACTGAGATAAATCAGAACACAGCCCAGCCCTTTCCCTTCCTGCTCCTCTGACAACCGGTGGAGGACACGCCAGTCATTAGTGCATCGGGGACGGTCTGACTCCAACTCGGAAAACCCACGGAATGCAAATAATGATCTTCCGCATCACGGTATCAACACCCACGCCTGCCTGGTGTCTATGAGCGCCTGTCACCGGCCGCATCTAAATAGTTGGTGCAGCTCCGCTCTAGAAAGCAATTAACTCGGTTGACGTGGCAAATTGTCTGAGGACTCCTCCAGAAAGCTCGGGGAAATCTCACCAACGAAAACATCCCCCAACTTACCGACACGCCACCCTGTTGGAAAAAGTAGGCCATCGAGAAGCAGTTTTCGTGTGAACCCCGGGGTCTTATGATAAGTGGAGGGACTGTGGGGCCCGGGCGTGGCTGAGCTAGAAAGGGCCGACTTTATCCCGTGAGGGGCGCGTGGGTTCGGCAGGCCGCCGTGTCAGGATGCATGCGAACGTGCAGTCAGGACGATCGGATGTAAAAATGGGAAGTTCTTCCTGGTGACAGCGCATCAGAGCCGTCTGGAGACGCTGGGATGGTTGAGTTCTGCCCCCTTGGTTTTCCAGTGTCTCTCTCAGGCTCTCTATGGAGACCTGTCATTTCCCTGGCCCTGGGAGGTGACACCCAGAGCCCCACCTGACCCTCCCCTGGCCCTTCTCTGAGGGCCTCGGGTCCCCCCAGTCCAGGAAAACCCAACCATCCTATACACACACAAGTCGACTCCCACATATCCACTGTTCCTTCGAGTGCTGTATTCCATGGCTGCATAGCCAGTTGCCACAGATGTAGCCTCTTAAAACAACACACATTCATGGCCTCATGGTTCCCACGAGTTGGACGTCCAGCCATGGCTGAGCCGGGTCCCCTGCTCCGGGTCTCAGGCTGTAATCCAGGGGTCAGTGGGACTGCGTGTGTCCAGAGGTTACTTCCTCTTCAAAGCTTGTGTGGCTGTTAGCAAAATTCAGTTCCTTGCGGTTGCAGGACTGAGGTGCCACTGTCCTGCATGCTGACACCCTGGGCTGTTCTCAGGTCATAGAGCTCCCCCCACCCCAACAGTGAGCTTCTCTGGGACCCTCTCACGTCCCGGCAGCTCTTCCTGGAAGCCAGCGGGACGGTCCCAGGCCCTCTTTTAAGGAATTTCATTTGACTCCTCGCTCAGGAAAGTCTCCCTTCGACCAGCTCATTGTCAAGCTGATTTGGGTCTTGTTACATCGCAAGATCCCTTCACCTCACCAAAGACTACCACCCGTCACGGGAGTGACAGCCCATCACGTCACGGGTCCTGCCACATTCAGGGAGGGGATTAGGCTGGGGTGAACCCCAGAGCAGTGGGAATTTGGGGGGCCATCTTAGAATGATGCCTGCCATAGCGTAAGAATGCAGAATTTCAGCACTTCATCAGGGTAGAACTATTACCTGGCAACTTATCTATAATTTGCCTCAAATGCCTGGAATTCTCAGAGATAAATAAAAGCAAAAGCAATGAGTGCTGGTACCTGTTGTTTCTAATACCACCTCAGGGACGAGGTTTAAATTACTTCATCGCCCGTATCCCAGCTCCCCTCGAAACAAATCTTTGCTCAGATAATTATGAAACGCACCGGCAGACTGCACTTCACAGAGGGGAAGGCCAGGGAACTGCTTCCGAAACCGGAATGCCATGCTCAGCGCGGGGTCCACCGGCCGAGCTCTGAGACAGACGGACGTCAGCCTGGGGCTCCGCTGTGCCTGGACGGGGCTGGGTGGCCTGGCCTGGCCTCACCCTGCACCTGCCACCTTGCACACCCCACCAGCTCGGCCACAGGAGTATCTAGGAACGCTCCCTTCTCAGCTGGTCTCAACCAACGTCGAGAACGCGGCTGGGCCTGGGGTGTGGCAGGGAGTTGGGAAAAGGCAGCTACAGCTTTGCCACCCGGGGAAGAGCCATTAGGATCAAAGATGGTCTCCCCTGCACCGTGCGGAACACACGGATAGGTGCTGCCCAGGGGCACCGTGGGAGGCCGGGCAGAGGGCAGCATGAGCTGCACCCCAGCCCTGCCCACGGGAGCCTGGCCGGCCACGGAGGCTTTGCCCTGCGGTTCTGCTGGGGGGAGGCTCCCTCCCAACCCCCGGGCTCACACGTGCTGGAAGCATCTGAGGCCACTCTTCATCTATTTTTAATATTCTGGTTATCATGCAAAACCCCATCGACGAGAAAGGGTAAGCAGTGTGCAAACAAGGCGGCCCGCTGAGCGCGGGAGGCCCCCAGCTCGCCGTGTCAACATGACAAGCCTCACGCCGTGTTTCTGATTATATTTAATAACACGGAATCAGCCCTTTCCTGGTGCAACATGCTGCCTGCAACACTATTTGTCTGAACTCAAAAGACCCCTTCCTAGTTTTCAGTTGTCATAAAAGGACTCACGTGGTGACCAAAATTTCCAGCCATTTTCCCACATTTGCAAAACAGTAGGAAGACAGAGCGATGCTTCTCTGAAGCCAGCCAGCGCGGGGCATCCCGCAACGGGCGCCGTTACCCGGGGCACAGCCATGATTATTCCGAGCATCTGGGATGAGAAGGCTCAGTGTTTCCTCGTCGTGGGACCCAGGCCACTCCATCCAGGCATTGGGGGGGGGCGTGGCTCCCGTGGCTCCTATCTTCCCCCAAGTCTGCTGATGAAGCCAGCAGCCGGCACACCTCGTGCACTCCAGGCTCAGGGGCCAAGTGGGGGACCCTGAATTGAGGGGGAGGCCTGGGGCTGCATCTACACTGGCAGCCAGGCAGGCTGGGGCGGTGACTGTTAAAAGGGACAGTGGGGAGGCCTGGGGGACCCATCCAAGTCCAGGAGAGTAGTGCCCACACAGTGAGAGCACAGGGCGCTTGGTGAGCACACTGCTGGACTGTGGTCCACTCTGACCCCAGGCTCTTCTGTCTCCCCTTGCTGCCCCCAAAAACTCCGAGTTCAACTGTAAGGTTTGCCTCCTGCTTGCTGTTCAGCTGGTGAAGGTCAGGGTGTGGCAGACCTGAGGTCGGTGTGAAAGGTGGACGGGACTCCCACTTCCTGGGTTCTTTTTCTTTCTCTGCCTCCTGTTGTCAGCAAATCTCAATGCACATGTATTAAGTGGACACATAAGACATGAGGACTCAAAGCTGTGACGGCAACAGGAAGTCAAAGCCTCAGACAGCAGGGTGGTGACGACAGCGAGGAAGGCAGAGGTGTTCCCAGGGATGGGCCACAGGAGAGCGTTTTAGCCACCGAGCTTCAGATGAAGAAACGCGGGGGCATCTTTCCCAGAACACTAACCCCAGGAAGCAGAGTCCAGTGGTAAGTCAACAAGAGCAAAAGCTCAGCTCTTAATCATCTTCCTTCTAGAAAAAGCTAGAGACACAAAGCTCTTATCAGACACCGCGTTTCCAAAGCGGATGCCTTGATGAACGGGTCTCACGCAGTCGATAAAAGTGAATGTTGTCTTTCATCTTGAAGGACACACAATAAGGCAAACACAGGAGTGATGCGGACGCATTTGCATTTTCGCACGCACTGCTGGGCAGGTGACAAGCAGCAGAGCACGCAGCTCCAGAAAAGCCAGGTGACAGAGAGAGACCCACAAGAAAACAGTGGTGTGAATTCCAATATATGGAGGGGGGACAGATTTTTTTTTCCAATATCTGATATGAAATTATTGGTGAGCTATGTTGAAAAAAAAATAAAACTAGATCCTCCTCTCATAGCTCACAACAAAGAAATTCCAAATGCAAACAAATGAAAAATAATATGTAAGGGCAAGTCATAAATATACATGATTTAAAGATATATATGTGTGTATAGTTAGTATGAGAAAAGCCTTTCCAATAAAACAAATTACTAGAGATTTGTCTGAACAAAAAGAAAACAAAAAAACAAAAAATAACCACTGCCCAGCTGGTGTGGCTCAGTGGTTGAGCATAGACCCCTGAACCAGGAGGTCACAGTTCAATTCTTGGTCAGGGCACAGGCCCGGGTTGCAAGCTCGATCCCCAGCGGAGGGCGTGCAGGAGGCAGCCGATCAGTGAGTCTCTCTCATCACTGAGTTTCTATCTCTCTCTCTCCCTCTCCCTTCTTCTCTGAAATCAATAAAAACATATTAAAATATTTTAAAAATTAAAACATTCATAGTCTTTGACCCTGTGATTCCATTTCTAGGAGTTTTTCTGAGGAAAAGCTATGACAAGTTCAAAAAACTATGTATGAATCCAGCCCAACACAGGATGGTTCATAAAATCAGAAATTTAGGAGTGATCTAAACTTGGGGCCACAGGTCCCTGAGGGTAGAGAGAGCAGCGACAGCTACCTGTAGGACAGCGGTTTTCAACCTGTGGGTCGTGACCCCTTTGGCGGTCAAACGACCCTTTCACAGGGGTCCCCTAAGACCATCCTGCATATCAGATATTTACATTACGATTCATAACAGTAGCAACATGACAGTTATGAAGTAGCAACGAAAATAATTTTATGGTTGGATCACAACATGAGGAACTGTATTTAAAGGGCCAGAAGGAAAACCCTGCAAAGGCTCAGCTCCACACAGCCTTTGCACGCAGCCAGGCCCAGAGCGGCCCATATTACATCATCCCCATCATCATCATCATCATCATCATCATCATCGCTGTCGTCGGGCCTTGGTCAGACCATGAAACACGGGGTGCCCTTAAGAGAAACGCTGGAGAAATGCATGTGTTCACCCGGGAAATCTGAGATACAGTCCATGTGGAAAAAGCAGGCGGCATAACAACAATTACCGGGAAATCCTATTTTTGAAAAGAAAAATACATATAAATATGTATCATAAACATTCTGAAAAGAAATATACAGAATGTTAATAGCCTCTATCTACGGTTTCTGGGAATATACAGTAATCCTTTTATTCACCATTTTCTGCATTTTCTGATTTGTCTACGATGATTATATATTTCTGGGACAATAAAACAAAATGCTTTAACGATGAGGACTATGTAACTGCAAGGAAAATATTTGTGTTGCCACAGAATGTGAGAACGTGGTCGCCTGGCATATGCGCCAGTGTCAACCTTGTTCATTCCCGTGTGCGGGAGCGGGCGTGGAGGGTCGGTCGGTGCAGCAAACTGAGAATCAGGTTTGATGCCAGTGTCTCCTAAGATGGGGACGGGGGCTCCTTTCCTGCACCCTGACCTTGGCCAGGTCCTGCTCCAGTCCCCCGCCGGCCTATGGTCACGAGGACTCCCGGGTGTGAACCCACCCAGAGTTCATGGCCCCCGCCTGACCCCGGACTCCGCCACGCCCACTTCCTCCGTGGCTCTCTGTGGTGGGCAGGCCACACGGAAGGCATGTCCACTCAGAGGCGCACAGAGTGGCCCCGGGGTCACTTGATGGTGTGTGAGGGCTCAAGCCCGAGTGTGGGGTCCTCACAATGCAGGTTGGGGTGTGAGGAGGAGAGAGAGAAGCCTGGTCCATGGGGCCCGGGCCCAGCACCTAACTCCGACCGAGCCTGGCCTTCAGGGCAGCGATGGCGGCCCCTGTCAGCGGAGGAGGGGCGAGGGTAGCATCCAGCAGCTGGCTCGTTTGATTGACAGCCCTCCAATATGAGGCCCGATGGCCTGTGCTGTCCCTAGTCCCCTGGCTCTGCTCCCCGCGATGTCAGAGGCAGGCTTGGGTGAGGAGGACATCGGTTTGTTTCTCTTGGTGTTGATGTTTTTTTAAATTTTTCATTATTCCTGCAAACGGCCTTTTAAAACACAAAAATTACAAATAAGGAAATATGGGCTAAAATGACACGTTTCCCTTAAAGTGAGAACTGTGGTGACTTGTCTGTGGCCCTCGCCCCACCCAGTTGTCCAGCAGAGACCACTGTTGGGCCCCCGCCCCTCTGAGCCGGGAGCCTCTCCCCCACCCCCCTGCCCCCCTCGCCTGGCCGGGCATGAAGCTCTGCCCCCGCCCTGCCGGCGTGGACGCCCCTCGATCGGGGGCCTTCCCTGGCCCAGGCTTCCCTCTCTGATTCCATGTGTGTCCCCCGCCCACACCCAGAGGTCTGCAGTTCCTCAAAGCCTTTGGCTGCTTCATGGTCTCAAGGGCCTGGAGGCCACGCCAAAGGTCAAAGGTGAGCAGAGTGTCCAAGGCCCGCCCTGCGGTGCCTGAGCTCCGCGCCCAGCAGGCGGGACTGTAAACGGGGCAGAAGAGGCGTTTTCCAAGGGACTCGTCTTCCTTTCACAGCTCCCAGCTTCCTCCGTTAAGTGGCAACTTCAACTCGGTGCCAGCGCCCGGTGCCAGGGACGCCAGGGGAAAGCCAGCCGGGAGCGAGGCAGCCACAGACGGTGGGGGAGCAGGAGGAAGCTGGCAGAGCGAGGAGGAAGCCACGGGCTTGGCGACGGTGGCAACTTTGGCTGCTGTGGGTGCGTGCAGGCTCTCGGCCGCGCAGGGTCACACAGAAGCAAAGCGCTGGGGCCCGTTTGTTTGGGAGCCAGAGAATGCGGGGAGGCCGCCAGGCCCATCATTCCGCTGGCACCGCGGGGTAACGACCAGAACCGGTTTGTTTTGACAGTGAAAACCCAGGCCGATCGCCGAGAGGCTGCCCAGGTCCCGCCGAGCCCACGCCAGCGGCACCAGAGGCCTGCGGAGCGGCTCTCTCTCCCACACCGGCCACCGGCCACCGTGAGCACAGGGCTCCCCCAGGAAAGAGCCTGGGAGAGGTTGGCAAGGGAGGGAAACATCAGGAACGCTGGGCGGTTGCTAAGGCCAGCACGCATTTGGGTGGCAAACCTGCCAAATGCTCCCTAAGCCAGAAGCTCTGCCGGGGTCCCAGGCTCCCCAAAACCAATTCTCCCAGCATGCCCTTCTCCATCTGACATGGGGGCCGCCATGCCCCGCCCCAGCTCTGTTTGAGGAATGGACGTCACCCCCACCTTGGCCTGTGGAGGAAACCAAGAGACAGCTCAACCTGTAAGACAGAACCCACAGACAGCGAACAGGAGGGGCCTTTCCCGGCCCCCCGGCCCCAGGGCAAGCGTAGCTCTCCCTCCGCCGGGCCGAGCCAGGCCCAGCTGCAGCCCCGGGACCAAGTCCAAAGCAAACTTTGAAAGAATTTTAGGAAAACTCTCATGAGGAGTAAACATCTCCGGCTAAAACAGGGTTGCCAGCCAGGAGCAGAGTTATGTGAACTTGACATTGAGGTTGGACAAATGTGGGATTAAAAAAAAAAATCTGTTTAAAGACATAGGAACCCAATCAAGATAGCGGGCACCTAAGGCTGCGCGATCTCAGAGGGAAGGGAGGGGCCCTGGGTGAGCCCCGGTCGCTGACGCTGTCACCACTGGGAATCGACCGTTTACAGCATCGAAGACAGAGACGGAGGGAAGTGGGACCTAGGAACATCTCGGTGGGCTGCGAGGACCATCACCGCGTTCAGCACAGTCAGAAAGTGAGGGGCCCGGACTCCGGTGTGAGGGGGACCCCCGAGAAGGAAGCCTGAGACTCTGCACCCAGTCCCCCCAGGGAAGTTGTCAGTGCTGAGCGATGAAGCAGACACAGAGCCGAGGAGGAGGAAGTCGGAGGAAAGTGGCTGTTAAGAGGCTTAAGAGCTAATCGGGGATTTTGGCAAAATCGTCCGACTGGAGAGACAAAGCCGAAGTCCAGAGCCCACTGAGGAGGAGGGCCCTGCGGGCTCGCAGCTGGGGTTCCTGAAGGACGACGGCCTGGGGAGGAAGGGCAAACCATGGAGCCGTCACCCCTCCCAGACCTGGAAGCCCGGCCCAGGCAGGGTCAAGGTCACCTTCCCATCCTCCACCCGCCTCCAGAAGAAAATGATGTCTCCACCATTTTTATATAAAGTGCTGGCATTCAGTTCAACCATGATCAGGCACGATGTACAATAGGAATAAATCATCAAAAATCGAGAGGAAAAATTGATGATAGGAACAGGCTCCCGGGTGATGTAGGTATTGGGGAGTCAGGCATGAACTGGAATTCTGGTGGGCATATATAAAAAAGTTAATGAAAAATAGAGAATTGCATCAAACAACTGGAATCTATAACAAAAGAATCCATGAAAAATATAATACTTAAGAACTTAAGAACTAAGTCAACTGAATTAACTGGAGATTAGCCACAGCAGGGGGAGGGTAAGTGAACAGGTAGACAGGTCAATATGAAATGTCCAAAACTGGCACAGAGAGGGGAAAATGGGAAAGAGTCAACAGCAGAGAGATATACGGGACAAGGAGAAGGAATCGTATGCAGGGTGACAGACAGGTAAGGTAAAAGCATCATTTGAAGAGATTTGGGGTGAGAATTTTCCAACCCTGATTAAATAATTTAAAATGTTCTACAAACCCGCCGAAAGGGTTCAAAAACCACTTCACACTGAAGCTGAACATTAAGACAGAGTAAAATCTTAAGAGTAGAAGCAGCCAAAGGAAAAACAATAAATAGCTCGCTTTTCAAAAGAAATGAAGGAAACCACAGGGCAATGGAAAGAAATCTTTGACATGCTAGAAGAAAATCAGCTAATTCGGAAATCCGTGCTCCTTGAAGTGTCCCTTGAAAATGAAGATGACATGGAGGTTGAAAAAAATGAGAGTGTTTATTTCCACTAGGACCCAACCTTAAAGAAATGTTAAAGCACATTATTCAGGCAAAAGGAAAAAGGTTCCAAGTCGATTTACAGTAACACAGGAAGAGAACAAATACCAGGTAGCAGAAATAAGGAGGGATCTGAAGGAATCATGGCTGTTTAAAATAACAATGTTCTCCATAATTTTAAGCGTACATACTAGTAGAGTGAAAAGACAAAGCAGCATTAGCATAAAAGAGGGGAATGGCACACGTGTAGTGAAAGTATGGCAAGGCCCTTGCATTGTGAGAGAAATGGTGAAAGACCTAATTTGAAGTTGACTCTACTACATGAAAACTGGCCCACCAATAATCCCTAGAGCAGGGGTGGGCAACCTTTTTGTGAGTGCGTGCCAAAACCAGCAAAATCTCTGACTCAAAATTCTTCTGCGTGCCAACCCTAATTTTTTGAGAACATGTTACGCCTACTTGATATCTCTTAAGGTGTATGTATGTGAAGAACCTTGAAGAAATAATAAAATTCATTCGAGCGACAAAAACACAGTATATGATGATGAAAAATACATTTATTTTTTAATGTATACATGTACACTGATAGTCCGACAGGAAACTTTATGACTCCGTTTGATATTATCAGTGGGACTTTTGCTGCTGCATCACTGATGACAGAGATTTTACATCAGGTTTATATTTCGTGACCTTCAGAGATATGCACGAGCTACTACTTTCATCAGTCAGGCTACTCCTATTGCAAGACTTAACAAAATTCATCACTGAGAACAAAGATTCACAATTGTAAATGGAAGATTATAAGAGAGGGTTTCGCGTGCCAGCAAAAGTTACTGGCGTGCCATGTTTGGCACGCATGCCAGGGGTTGCCCACCCCTGCCCTAGAGTTACCGTGAAAGAAAAATATAACCAACAAGCTAATAGAGAGTAAACACTCAAAAATAAAGACTATGTCATTAAATCCATTGACACCCCGATAGGGTAAAAAAAAAATAGAGGAAACAAATAAAAACCAAAGAGTAAGAGGTGAAGTAGAATCCCTACACATCAAAGTTGATATTCAATGTAAACAGAGTAAACATACCAATGTAAGACTAATGTTACCTTTTAACGAATTTTTGAAGCCTAACTACATGCTGATACATGTATGTAGATGCTGCTAATTCTATCACAACACAGTCAAGTTGAGAGTAAAAGGATGAAAAGAGAGTCCATTCTCATCCACCTCTTTTCATTTCAGACAAAGTAGACTTTAAGTCAAGATGCACCATGAGGACCAAAGAGAGCTGTGCATGGCGATTCAAAGGACCAACAGCAAGATGAGACGGCAGACGTGAAAGTAGAATCATAGAAATCTCCACATTTAGTTCGGGATTTTAACACAGATCCTTCAGGGGAGATAGAATAGCAGACAAAATGAATCATTTCGTTTACAGAGAGTTTAAAAACCACAATTGACAAACGTGACCTGTTTGACACACATAGAACACCACACCCAGCAACTATAGGCTCCATATCTTTACAAGCGCACAGAAAACACCTTTGAAAATAGGATGTACGCTGGATCATAGAGCAAGTCTCAACAAATTTCGGAGGGTTAAAATTATACAAACTATGTTCCATGATCAGAGTAGAATTAAGGTAGAAATCAATACCAAAAAGATAAGCAGAAATGTCTTCCTAATTGTTTGGAAAATCATCAGTAGAACTCTAAATAATATCAAATAAAAATTAGAAAATATTTTGGAGTGAATAATAATGAAAACAAGATATACTAACATTTGCAAATAAACCAGTACTAAGAAGATACATGTAGCCTTACATGCATGTATTGTAAATATGAAAAGTCTGAAAAATCATATTCTAAGTCAAAGGCACCTAAACATTGTAGTCTCAGAACACCCTTTAGTCTTAAAAATTATTAAGGATCTCAAGGAACTTTTGCTTATGTGGTTAGTATTCATTGTCATTTACCATATTCTAAATTAAAACTGAGACATTTTAAAAAATATTTATTAACTTATTTTGAGATAATCATTCATGTATTTTCTAAAAAAGATGCACTTTCTAAAGCAAAATATTTAGTGAAGGGTTGGCAAAATATTTAGTGAAGGGTTGGCATTGGTTTGCATTTTTGGAAATTTCTGTAATGTCTGGCTTAATGAAAGACATTCAATCTGTTGTAATATTTTGTTTTGGTTGGAGTCTATAAAAAATTTCACTTCACACAGCTCTGTAGTTAGAAAAGGAGAAGTATTTTAATAGCCTTGTGAGATGATTGTGGATGGTTGTCTTTGATACTCCACCAAAAATCGGCAGGTGTCCTTTCCTAAAGGTTAATTGCAATGCCAAATCTGGACCAATGTGAAAGCATTTTCCATGCTTTGTTACATTAAAGCCCATTGGTCTACCTTATCCATTGAATGGGTCCTTCACTCACCCATGATTTCATAACATGAAACAACGGTCATTTGGAACGCACTGGTTTACTGCGTTATGAAAATCTTCCAAACACTGACACATGTCTTTACATAATATTTATAATTATCTTTTTAATATCTCTATGTATCTCATCATAAAAATCTTATGGTGTTGGAGAACTATCACGTTCATAGTTAGTGGAACTAACCTTCCCTCCTGTCTTCTTGGGACAGTTCCAATTTTAGCACCCAAATTCCTGCCACTGGGATCCCCATGGTCCCAGGCACGCTAGCCTGGGGGATCCATAGTGGGTGGATGCAAGTCTTGTGAAATTTTCCATTTTGCTTCAAAGCTTGAATTTTATCATCGGCAATAAATACTCTCAGTTATTGTCCTTGAAATGACAGGCTCATTTAATTCTTCTTTGGAAAAATGTCTGCTAATTACCCAAGTTGAAATCATCATAACTCATCTGTCAGTTTTTTTTTTTCAAGTAAAAATCATAATCCATGAAAAAAAGTGACTAGTTCCCTTTGCATCTCAATCACAGAAGTGCTTCCATTTGATCACTCATTGGACTTCCATATTCAGCAGAAATGTTTTATGCATACCTCACATATTGCCATACAGAACATTAAAAGCAAAATCCTATATAATAAAAGGCTAATATGCAAATTGTCCCCTCGACCCGAAGTTTGACCGGGAGTTCGACCAAGGGGCGAGGCTGGCTGGCCAACTGCCCACGGCCCCTCCCCCCGGCCAGCCCCACCCTATCCACCGAATCAGGGCTGCCCAGACTGACCCCACCCATGCACCAATTCATGCACTGAGCCTCTAGCAAATTAATATAAATGGTGATGAGAATGCAAAGACACTGACCACTCACAGCCATTCTGCAAAACTGTTTATCAGCTTCTTTTTTAAAATAAGCATGAAACTACCACAGGACCCAGCAATTGAATTCTTGGGAATTATCTCAGATAAATGAAGACACGTTTGCACAAAATCAGGTACATAAATGTTTGTAGCCAAAAAGTGAAAAACCACTCAAATGTCTTTCAACAGGTGACTGGTTCACCAAACTGTGGTACATGCATATCATGGAATACTACTCAGCAGTAAAAAGATGGAGCTATTGATGTAGACAACAGCTTGGGTGAATCGCAAAGAATTATGCCGAGTGGGAAAAAGTCAACCCCAAAAGGTTATAGGCTGTATAGTTCCATTTATGTAGCATTTATGAAATGGCAAGATTATACAAATGGAAAACAGATTTGGTTACTAAGGGTCAGGAAGGGGTGGGAGGAGGAGGGTGTGGCTACTAAAGGAACTCTTCAATCTGTCACTTAGAGGGGTGTAACTGACAATGGTGTGAGTTCAATTTTTTATTGGCAATTATAAGATGCCACGCACATTATTTATCGATCCTCAAAACTGGCCTGTCTCCCTGGGGACACTCTTAGTGCTCTAGAAATAGGGGAGCATACGGGGTATGGGGGAGGGGCGTGTCAGAAGCTGTGCTCACATGCATTTGCACACGCACTGTGTGTGCCTACACGGTAGTGTTGGCCGCCGGGGAGGGACCAGGCTGCCACGTTTGAGCAGGGTGGAACCTTCCCTGTGGCCCAGGTTTGTGGAAGGGCATCCCACCTTCTATCTTCTTTATCTTCTGGGGGGGGGCATTGTGGGTTACTTTGGCATAGAAATGAACTCCATGAAGCCAAGCTCCTGCTGCTCAGAGAAGAGGAGGGGTGGAGACCATGTTCTCCAGTTCCTGCTGCTCAGTGCTGTTTGCTGAACTTAGAGGCAGAAAATAGTCATTTCAGAGGCAGCCCCAAAGGCTGGCCTACCTCGTTCATCGCTGTGTTACTTCCTCTGCATAAAGATGCTTAGAAAGGAAACAAAATGGACAAAACCTTAAAAAGTCCTCACCCATGACTCTCCGAAACCTGAAGAAATGAAGGGTGAACTCCTTCACCAATGAAAAGCCTCCACTTGGGGACCCCTCCCCCCAGACGCTCAGAGAGGCCTGGGCAGCAGGGAGGCCAAGCCCAGACTCACCAGAAGGAGCGGAACGGGTGGAGCTGAGCCTGAGCCACTAGCCTCTGGAGTCTGTACTTGAACCCCCCTTTGTCCAGGGGTTTATTTCCCCCATAAGAGACCTGTTGACTGCAAAGCAGCCCCTTTGCTGGTAGGGCCATGGCAGGAGAACAGAGCTCATTAACAGAGCCCCTTTCAAATGGAAATGCCCTGCTTTGTGGAGGGCCTGGAGAGCCCTTGGTGGAGTGAACGCCTTTGCTCTCCTCCCTGTGGCTGCCTGGGTCCCGCTTGCTTCTGGAGAGAGAAATTGGAGGGGTTTTCCCAGCCTCTTCTTTGCACAATGTAAACACGGGCCAACCACGGATACTCAGAGGCCCGCCCGCCTCCAAGGGTTGAGTTCCTCCATCACTTCGCCCAAATAATAATGGATGAAGGCGACCTTCTTGCATGTCAGCCACATGGCCCTTTGGGACAAGAGCACACACATGCCCGTGAGCTGCACCCACTGAGGGACCCCGGCCCGGACCCCTCGGTGGCCTCTGATTGTGTCACTTGGGATACTTATGCTCCCTGCTGCCAACAATGGTTGCAGATTCAAGCCCCCAGTGCCCTGGAGTCTGAGGAAGGGAGCTTCCACCCAGGGGAGGGCAGGAGTCCTCTTGGGGATGCCTGGGGACTGTAGCAACAACCAGGTCAAACTGCAGCTCCCGCACCGGCCTCTAGGGGCACTGTGCCCAGCAAGACCTTGCCCTGGTTCCAGTCTCCCTGGGGTCCTGCAGGCCTCTGGCTCCCACTTCCCTATCTCCCCAAGGACCCTGTCCCCATGGAGACATCCCGAGGGGAGGAGGGCTGCAGGCTCCAGGCTAATAACAAGGGAAGGACCTCAGATCCTACCAGACCGCTGGAGCCTGTGGGGATGATGGGCTCCCGGGATCAGCGCAATGGAGGCTGGCGAGAAATTCAGGGACAGGAGAACTGCATTGAGTGCCTGCAGGGGAAATCCGGTGGCCCGCTCAGGGCGCTGTTGGCCTGGAGGCGGACCCTGGCAGGGCCCCGGCCCTTCCCCGTGGGATAGGCCTCCGTGGGTCCAGAATATGCAAAGCAGATATCGACGCCAACTCCTGAAAAGCCCCTGAGTATTTATTTTGAAGAATCGGATCCTCAAGTGGATGGATGCGAAAGCATCGCTCCGTTTGTGCCAAATCAGTGCCTCTCAGTGGGAACGCGGCCCGCCCTTGCAGGCAAGCGCTCCCGCGCAGTAGGCAGTCCATTTCTACCGAGTGCCATTAAGTTAATTTCAAAAAGAACCAGTAAAGGTATATGGAGCAGGCAGTAATAGCATGGAAAATATCCAAAATTACTGGAGCCAGCCCCACAGCTCCATGCCGCTTTCACGCACTAATAATTTGTAGTCTACGTGCGCAAGGTAACTATAAACTGACTACTTTCCCTGCCAGAGCGTTCGGGTAATTAAAAATACGCCGTTAGTTGTCTACCTCTCAACATTTGGGAACAAGATGCCTTTTTCTTTTTTCCTTTTTCCTGGGTAAACGCGCTTTGCGGACTGTTCTCCAAAGCGACGCTGACGTCTCCTGGCACAAATCTGATTTCAGTGTCCTTTTCCCTCCCCGGGATCGAGGGCGGGCGATGGGGGGGTGCTGGGGCGGCTGCCGGAAACCGGGCCCCGTTTAGATGCACCGTGATGCTGGGAAGCTGGTAACGGGGACAATTGTGGGTGAACAACATGGAATTAAACGTCTGACGGCAGGAGGGCCCCACAAAATCGCCTTGTTGAGGGAGGAGTTAAAAACCCGTGAGCTGCGTGGGCGCGCAGGAGGAATTACCTCTTTCCACTTCTAGCGCATCCCCGACAGCCACTGCCGAGGCCGCTTTTATAAGCTGCCCATTTCTCTAAGTCCCCGTAGAAAAGAGATCAATTTAGCCAAGGAAGGTTAGAGAGAGAGAGAAAAAAAGCCATCTTTTTACTATTCATGAAGGATATCAATATTAGAGCATCCAGACCCAGCCAGCCATTGTTCCTCCCACTGCCGGAGAAGGTCTAATTTTCCCAGGAAAAGCCATTTAACTATTAATTGGGTCTGAGCTACAGCCGCACAATTAGTGACTCATCGCTCGGAGGACGGCAGCTCTGATTCTCAGGAGGAGGAGGTGGCAGATGACAAAGGAGCCGGGTGCCCCTTGGATGTCCCGACAGCCCGCGTGGCCTGTAACTCCAGGATGCTGCGTCCTCCGTTGCTGAGCTGATGCCAGGTGGCCTGGGGCACCACGGCCTCCAGCCCCAATGAGTGCTGCCAGCAGTGGGGTCTGCTTGCGGCTCTAAAATCACCAGGTGGATGTGGTGATTCTCTGGGTCATTTACCCAAAAGCATCCAATCGCCTCTCGGGTTTCTGGTCCCCAGAGAGGACCTGTCCTTGGCTTTTAAAGACAGCGGCACAGAGGCCGTGTGGGAGACTCAGAGGCGGTTCCGGCGCCACCTGCATCCCCCAGACACGGAGGGGCCTTCCTATCTCGGCATCGGGCGTGTCACCGGGCTGGCTTTGCTCTCGGTCTGTCCTGGTCACGTCCTCCGGCTCAGAGCAGCCCCCACCGACTAAAAGCAAAGCTCGCACTGCCTGGTGTCCCAGGCCTCATCGGAGGACATGTCCCAGGCTCCATCCCAGATCTCCGGGGACCTGGGCCGCTTGGTGCTAGACACATGCCTCTGGGAGTCTGTGGCTGGGAGCGCCCCGGCCCGGGGTCCCGCGTGCGGCTCCCCGGAAGCCGGCATAACCATCCCTGCCTCACAGGCGAGGAAACAGCCAGACAGACCAGGAGCAGGACTCAAACTCAGACTTGGAAAATGGTCGGAGCTTTCCAACTTCTCTCCCCAAACCCAGGCTCACCGAGCCAGAGCAGGCGTCAGAGAGGAAGCGGGGTGTCGGAGGGTGGGGGAGGGTCCCCTCTTCTCCCTGCCCTGGTGGCGGACATGGGCGGCCACCTCTAGCGTTTGCCTTCACGGGCACTGAGAGGTCCCCTCGTCCAAATCTCTTTGTCACCCCAGGCCTGGCACCAAGCAAGAGATTCCCCCCGCAGCTCCCTGCTTCGGGCGAAAGCAGCAGATCCGAGCGGCTGGAGCAGCGGCACATGGGAGGGAAGCCATTAGCGCAGGATCCCCCATTAGCCCACATTTCCAAATTCGCACTCAGCAGGACCCGAAAGGAATGCCATTTAGTGCGAGAACATCTGGACCAGAGGGAAGGGAGGGGGAGGCGGGAGCCGTGGGGAGAAGTAGGGCAGGGGGCCCTCGCCAGGATGGAGGAGCCCATCGGCCGCAGGTGCAAAGGGCATGGACCGGAAGCCAGATGGTGGGGGACCCCGTGGGGGGCTGGCAGCGCCATCTCTGCTGCCGGGGGGCCTGGCATCACCACCGTTCACCAGCCCTGGGTGTCACCTGGGCCAGGAGGTGTGCTGCTCGGCTGTGTCTCCTCCTCTCTCCCTAGTGCAGGGGGCACCATCGCAACGGGGCCAAGAGCAATGGTGGCAAACCCGTCTGGGACCCTGAGGTGCCAGTCCCCCGGGAGGTGCCCACGTGATGCTCCTGGGGCTGTTCGCTGAGGGCCTTCAGGGAGCAGCATTGCACGCCCATGGATGGGGCGCTGCAATTTGGGGTGAGGAAGCCAGCCCCCCACTTTCCCAGGCACCTGACCCCCCAGACGCAGGGATTCAGCACCTTCCAGTGGGTGGCAGGACTGGATGCGGCCCGAGCCCCCTGCTTTCTGCAGGACCCATCCTAGGCTCTCGGGTCAAAGGTCAAACACTCCCCTGAGGGGTCCGGGGCCACACACAAGCAAGGAGGCCGGGACATCCATTTGCAAGTAAAACGAGGTCCCAAGACACACTGGGCACGTCTAGTGTGCGAACTCAGAGCTGGACACTAGGCAGGTGCCGGGTGCCGATCCCGCCACGTGGAACCTGGACACGCGGGCCAGGTGCGTGACACAGCGTCTGCAGCTTTGTTTTCTGTAAGACGCGTCCCACAGCGTGTACCCCGACTTGCTTGGCAGAGTTCAATAATCCAGCTACACACCCTGTGAGAATTTACTCACAGACTTAACCTACGAGCATCGTGTGGTCCCATAACGCCTGCCGTCAGCGCTGGGTTTCTTATAGGATTCAACACGCACAGGGCAGGGCAGCTTGTCTCATATCCACTGCTTTCACTGCACCTGGACCGGTCATGGGCTACATTTTACTGAATCGAAACCATTTTCAAGCATTTTGACCTGCCTTCTCCAACGGCACCAAAAATATCCTTCGTGGTACGAAAACTGTTTACACCGAGTAGGGTAGGCCTGCGGAACACAGACAGACGGATTTGGGGGGAAAGAGAGAGAGATGAAGGCAGGAGCAGAAACCCTCTCCCCCATAGGGATCACCTGCAGGCCAGGGAGAAAATAAGGTACGTACAACGCAAATTGGATTTAATTATTGCGGCTAATACAGGGCCCGGGCCGCGTGGTAACTCACGGGGCTGCCGGCACAAGGAGTAGCTGACGGCACCTCAGCCGCGAGCAGATAACACACGCGCAGTAAGTAAATTATGATTAAAATAACTACCGCGTGAGCACTGAGCGCGCTCCAGCCCCATAACTCTCTGCAAACGTCTTTTAGGGAAGCCTCCCCCGTGCATCTGTTTATCGTCTTGTACAATTCGTATCCGAGTCAGTGAGCGTGTTTCTCACGCTTTAAAACGGTTCTGATTGGTCTTTTTATATTTTCCAATTGGTAAATGAAAGAATGATGTCATCTGACAGCCTTAAATACTATTAAACAGACCATAACTAACGCGCGCCGTGTAAATTATACATAAGCTGACGCTTTTATGCAGCGCGTGAGGAACGGCTTCGTGGGTGACGCAGCCTCTCCCAAAACAAGCTGCGGGGAACGGCGCGGCGGGCTGGGCCCCGTGGCTGCGGGTGGAACGGAATTAGCGTTCATTTATTAAGTTTTCGCAGGGAACCCTTCTCATTCAAATACGTGTAGGTTATAATTTACTTTTATCGGAGGCATCATTTTTCATGGGGTGTTTTGGCCAAAACCAATAGAACGGGAGCCAAGCCTTGCTGCCTGTGCCCGGCGACGCCTGCTCTTCTTGGCTGCCGACTCCGTGCGTCTCTTCTCGCTGGGAAGGTACACAGGGGTCTGCCTCCTCCTCCTCATGTTGGCCCAAATGCTGAGCTGAGTACGATTGTCTTACCGTCCAGCCCTCTGCACACAGGACTCCATTCACACTCTCTCTCTCAAACGGCGTTTGCGTCTGCAACCAGGGGGGCAGGTTCTTGCTTCGGGGCAGACAGCCTGCACAGCCCACTCCTGATTCACAGGACAGGATGGCCCATGTCAAGGCCCAGGCGTGACGAGGGCACCCTGGGTTCGAGAGAGCGCAGAGTGGCCTGGGGTCCTGCCAAGGCTGGGGAACCCCACTCCCCATGCAGCCCGTCACATCGGCTTCCCTGTGGCACGTGACCCTGGCCTCCCTTCCAAACACACGTGGACCCTGGCCTCCATTCCAAACACACGGGGACCCTGGCCTCCATTCCAAACACACGTGGACCCTGGCCTCCATTCCAAGCCCACGTGGACACTGGCCTCCATTCCAAACACACGGGGACCCTGGCCTCCATTCCAAGCCCATGTGGACACTGGCCTCCATTCCAAGCCCATGTGGACACTGGCCTCCATTCCAAACACAGCCGAACAAGGACGTCTCTTACAGCCACACCCCACATACGCAGCTGGAGGTTCAGCAGAGAAACGCCGCGGGGCTCATAGGAAAGAAGTCGAAGGCCCGCAGATGCTCACAGGGAAAGGTACTGCCGGGGGCACCCCAAAACAAGGCACCGGAAACACGGCTCTCCTGGGAGTTTACATTTTCTGGATGACGCCATGAGCTCACAGGCGCTCTCTATTATACTGTGAAAATGCATGTGTGCCTTTAATAGGCAAAGGTTTTCCTGAACTTCCTCAATTCCAGACAACGCCATCCACACAGTGGGTGTGAACTGGAAGACAGAGATGCTCTGAACACGCGTAAGCGCTCAGTGCATGAGACCTCGGCAAGTGCTGGGGGCGTTATTGGAATTTTAACGATCTATCTGTCCCAGCTCAAGTTCAAGTTCTGTGTCGTGTCGGTGCTGGTCCAGCAGACGCGTGTCTGACTCCAAATGACAGAGAAAGCACGGCCGCTGGGCCGTGGATTTCAGCCCACAGCTCTGTACATGTCACGCGCAGCCAACGCCTCCAGCAAGCTCTCCGGCGAGCCCGGCTTTGCACTGGCAGGTCATTGGAGAACGACCTCCTCGCTCACTGCGTGCGGAGTTCCGGCTCGTCAGCCCACAGCCAACGTGGGTACCTATGAACCCCAAATTCTCACCCGCCCCCCGGCTCAGGGTGACAGTGGGTTGGACGGAGCAGCCATGACTGCTGCCTGCTGCTCAGGGCAGGCGCTCAGTGGGGGAGCCTGACAGGCCGGGGTGACCCCCGTCTCTTCCCTGATAGCTGTGCCCATTGAACAGGTTCTGATGACGAGGCCGGGGGAGTGAAGGCTGACAGCTGCCCCCGGCTGAGGGAGGGCACACACAGACTGCTGGTGTTGATGGCACTATATGGCCTTGGGGGCCAGGTGGGCACTAATCTAGAACCACACGGCACAGGGAAGGACCCACACCCTGTGCGCCGTCCCCCAGCCCACCCCTGCGGGGACGGGAAAGGGAAGAGCAGACAACGTTGCCTTTATATTGAGCTGCAGAGCGAGTCCACAGTGAAACCTCCATCTGCAGACATGCCAGCAGCCTGCGCTCCACGCCGTCAGACCATCCCGGGGTCGCCCCGGCAGAATGGGCAGGACTCTGTGAGGAAAGCCCATCTGTGGTGGCCTTGGCAGAGCGCCCGGCAGGGAAGGGTCTGTGCTCAGCCCCTCTCCTGACCCACTTCAGGAGGGCAGACAGGCGCTCAGCCCGAAGCCTCCTCTCAGAAGTGTGCACGTGCTGTGTGCATAGACGGGTGTATGTGTGTGCATGTGCTGTGTGCATAGATGGGTATATGTGTATGCATGTGCTGTGTGCATAGACGGGTATATGTGTGTGCATGTGCTGTGTGCATAGACGGGTATATGTGTGTGCATGTGCTGTGTGCATAGACGGGTATATGTGTGTGCATGTGCTGTGTGCATAGATGGGTATATGTGTGTGCCACGTGCTGTGTGCATAGACAGGTATATGTGTGTGCATGTGCTGTGTGCATAGATGGGTATATGTGTATGCATGTGCTGTGTGCATAAATGGGTAGGTGTGTGTGCATGTGCTGTGTGCATAGATGGGTATATGTGTGTGCATGTGCTGTGCATGTGTGTGAGAATGGGTGTTTATGTGCATGCTTGTGCATGCATTGTGCGTGCATGTTTGTATATGCATGTATTGTGCATGTGTATGCATGTGTCCATGTATGTGCCTATGTATGTGTGTAGGTATGTAGGTGACGAACCTCAAACACATCTTCCCTTCCCACCACAGGGGGACTTCATGGTATGAGATGAGCAAGTCCTTCAGGGACCAGGACCGGGAAATGAGGGCCCCTGTCTTATGGCATTTGACCTAGAACTGGACCTACCTCGTCAAGTTATGAACAAGATGGGACAGACTTCCCTCCAAGCCGGGGTGTACGGACAGCATCGGGTCATGTGACAGAAGGTGCATCCGTGGAGTGTGGGCCCTCAGAGGCAGGCAGCCGAGGCCACTGCTCAGACCCGGGCCCTGGCCCTGGGCGTATTTGGGAGCGCCCTGGGAGGGACCCCTGGACCACACGCCCAGCCCCGCTGGCCCCTGAATGGGTCGCACTGAACCCTCACTTCTCAGGTTGGCTTGATCCCCCCATGAAGCTGTTCATTTCCTCAAAGGACTTTCCTTTCCTGCTGTTTCCACAGCGACCTGTGGCCGTTCCCATCATGTTCACCCCCAGCACCAGGACCCGTCTCCCTCCCACTGTGGCTCTTCATTAGTGCGTTCCCCAGAACTGAGCTCATTGGGGTGCCCAGCCAGTGCTTGCCAAAGGGAGGGAGGGAGGGAGGGAGGGAGGGAGGAAGGGAGGGAGGATATTCCTTGTAAAAAGGATGTCAATTCCACTTGTGTTTGAATGAAAAGTACCCAAACCCAAGCCTCATTCGAGGACAGTGCTGCCCGCGATCCTTCCAGTAACCACAGCTTCTGACGGCAGCTCGGCCCCTCTGCCGTCGGGTCCCCCCCCCCCCCCCCCCGCACACAAGTACGGACCCTGCTCCTTATCTGAGGCCCTCGACTGGGGGCAATGCAGCCGCGGGCACCAGGGCCTCCCCCTCCACCCTCCATGGCGACGCAAAGGGCTCGAGTGTCCACGTGGCCCAGGCAGCTCCTGCTCAGCGTGGGCTCTTGTTTTTTACAATTATTTCAGCTCCAACCCATCCGATGCGCTAACCTGACTTCGAAAACAAACCCTGTCCCCAGCTCCCTCCCCTCCCGACTCCCCTGAGCCCGAGAAGCCCGCATCGAGGACGCCCTGGTCGCTCATGGCCTTGCAGAGCACAATAGGAGCATGAAGCCATGGGAAATGGAGACTTCCCTAATGGCCAGAGGCTCTCTCGAGATGAAACGCTGGCGTGCTGTCGCTGTGGAACAACACGCCCGGGGCACACGGAAATCCGGGACACGTCCGCCGGGACCGGGCATTTTGGCTCCCGACCCC
>NW_005871495.1:633757-653757 GCF_000147115.1 Myotis lucifugus
ACTGGAGGTTATTATTTGTTTTTCTTGTAACTTCATAATTGCTGAGACATCCTAGCAGTCCGACCACAGAGATGTTTCTCTCTCATTCACATGAAGCAAGCGACCGCAGCCTGCAAATTAAACTAACAAAAACACTCCGAGACTCTTGATGTTGTTAAATACAAGATAAATATTTGAGCGTTTCCCTTTTTGGGCAGCATTTTTGACATATTTGTGGAAACATCCAGGGAAAACTAGATCTTGGGAAGAAGAAAAATCGCACAGAGCGAGGACCCTTCTAATTGACGGTCTGGTACGAAATGCCTCCTGGCGTGCACTCCCCCCACCCCCACCCCCGGGAAGCCGCCACATCGCAGGGGCCAAATGGGCCTGGGACTTGGAGTAGCTCCCTGGTGCTTCCTTCCCCTGCCCACAAATAAAAGGAAGAGAAATTCCTCAGTTAGGGTGCACCTCAATGCACACACATTTATCTCGGGCAAACAAGCCAACTTTGTCCCCTGCAGGGGACGGATTCTTTGGTTCACTCGTGGCCTCACGGGGCAGCCAATGTCCCACCGTCAAGGCCAACAGCAATCCCATCAGCCTCCCCCGGGGCCTGGGCATCGGAAGATGGCTCGAGGAATGGGGCAGCGCCATGGAGACGCCCTAAAGTGACCTCCAATCGCAGAAGCAGGACCTGCGGAATGACCGCGGTGACCAGCCAGCCACAGGGGCAGAACCAATTTGAGCTTTTCCCCCACCACAGATTCTAACCTCGGGCGCATGGAATAATTCCTCTGACAGAAATACGCGTTCCGGTTTCTATCTCTCCATCCAAGGACAATTCTGTACCCTCCGTAGTTTGGAGAATAAGTCACTTCTCAAGTGGCTGAGGGCTTTGCACTGTGGATTCCTAATACACTTTCTCAGAATGAATGAATGTCGGGCGAGACTTGCCTATGGAGATGCACAAGCTCGAACACACAACAGTTAACAGCAAATCATGTATGGATTGGTTCAGCAGGTCCACCTATGTAGAAGGACAGAAACGAAGGTCTCTTGCATGTAATAATTGCTTCTCCCTCATAACAGGTTTAAATTGGATAGTAATCATTAGTTTAGCTAGAATAAGAGGTCTACCAAAGCTATCACCAGAAGTAAAAAAAAAAAAAAGTCCAGCTCTTTATTTATTTTAATTTGATGATAAGGCCACTGAATTCTGGTAGTTGAGTAGATTCCACATATATTCAGGAATAAATGAATGGGTCAGGTATTTCAAAGGTTCACAAATGTTCCAATAATAAACAGTGTTTGGGAAAAATATTAACTTTTGGAGACTATGTAGGTAACCCTTTCAGCCCATTATTAATGGGATTTGTGGTGGTTTAATATTCTATTGGAAAAGAAAGACACGTCTCAAAAGAACCTGGTACAGACCTCCCCAAGGATCAGGATAAGGACCAAGGAATGATGGAGGTGATGGTGTGAACAGAACCAACGAAGGCTGGGTGGGAGGGAAGGAGTAAAAATGGCTGTAAGGGTGAGGCTATAGACATGGCTATGGATATAGATGTGGATGGAGATGGGGATGGAGATATGGGTGGACATGTGGATATTGATGGGGATACGGATGTAGATGGAGATGTGGATGGAGATATGGAAGAGAAGGGGTGGGAATGGCCGTGAGGATGAGGATATAGACATGGCTATGGATATAGATGTGGACGGGGATGGAGACAAGAGTACAGGGGGATATAGCTTGGATATGTTTGCGGCTATAAACATAGGATGTGGGTGAGAATGGAATCATGCCACATGGACCAAACATCTTACCTCCAAATGCAAGAGCTGCAAAACCTCAACGTCGGGCCAGCCTGGGGTCCAGTTTGAGTCCCCTGCCTTCCGTGTCTTGCCTTGAGGATTTGCCACTTCTTGGGGCTATGCAAGTAGCCTAGACCCTTCCCTCGCACCTCCCGGGCTCGCTCCCCTAAGCCCCGAGAGGCCACTGACTAGTAGCCATGTGCCCTTGTAGAGTCTGTGTCTTCAGGAGCTTGTGTCCTAACACGGATGGCAAGACAGACTGGTGGCATCAAAGGAACCTGGTAGCTGGAAAGGGAGAGACGCTGACTGTGCCCCGAGCTACCAGCGTGCCCTGTGCTTGTGGCCGGCGTCATGATCAGAGCAGATCCGAAAGTCTGACAGCACAACTTCTGCCATTTAAATGCCTGCCCAAGCGGAGATTTGCTTCTAATTTTTCAATACTGCAGGCTTATGGTTTACTTGTTTCAGACAAGAATCTCCACGCACGTCAATACAATGTCCCCACCTCGTGAAGACACAGCTGGCCAGCCGCCTCCGCTCACGCTGCTGGGCTCCGTCCCCAGTCAGCGATCTATTCAGCCGATGCTCCGACTCGATGGGCCCACAGGACGGGGTAGCCTGTGGGCTCCACGGCCACACACGCACCCTCACCCGCTCACACTCCGCATCACCCTGTTACAGGGAGTGGATCTCCAGACCCTGTGAGCTTTATAGACGAGCATCCCGACCTCACTGTGCTGGAGTCGCACGGCCTCCCTCTGAGATCCCCGGGGACTGTGCCGTGGCTCTCCCGGGACCGTGGTGATCACACGCCGGGCGCCATGTGGCTCTTCCCTGCCCTGCGGCGAGAATCCACATTCCCTGCCCGCCTGTCAGAGCGGAGCTCCAGGCCCCTCTGAAGCCTGGCGCGGAGCTGGGATCCTCAAAGCCCTGATTTCTTCCACATGACGGTCCCGGGACGCCCTTCCTTTGACTGAGAGGCCACATGACAGGTTTGGGTGGGCAGACGGAGCTCTTCAAAGAGGGGCCTAGGCCCTGTCACTGTGCCAGCGTCTCGGGAAGACTCTGCTCGTGGGATCTGCCGCCGTTAATATCATCCGTGTGGAGACCACGCCAGGGTCACGGGAGACAGGCTGGTCTTCAAAGGCATTCCACGCTCCGCGGGAATCATCGCCGCGCTCTCCGGGGGCCGGCCCGCCCGCCGGGGTCTGCTCCTCGGATCTCCAGGGACCGCTCAGGCGAGTGGGTCTGGGGGGAGGTAGCTGGGGAGGGGGCCGTCGAGCCAAGGCCTCCTCGGCTGAGAGTCTCTGTGAGAGAAAACACTCGTGGGGCAGGATTGTGATGGAGAAAGGAGCAGGTGACTCCAACGGGGCAGAGCCACGGGCCAGCGTGTGAGTCCAAGTGTGGCCATGACCCTGGGTCTCTGCCCATCCCTGATGTGTCAGACAGGATTCTCCAGAGAAGCAAACCCAATAGGAAGTGTGCGTGTGTGTGCATGTGTGTGCACGTGTGTGCATCTCTCTGTAAGTACACATGTATATGCACACGAGGATGTGTGTCTGTGTGTGTGCATGTGTGTGTGTAGAAGGAGGAGTTGATGGAAGGAACCGGTCCCTGTGAGAGCTGCGAGTCTGACACCCGCAGGCCAGGCTGAGGGTCTGGAGGCAGGCAGGGCCCGAGTCAGTCTCATGCAGAACTTCTCTGCGCAACCTCAGGGCGTGGCTCTCAGGGTCCAGACTCACCTCCTTCACTTAATCAGCTCTGACCTCTCCTTCCCTCCCAGCAGCACCTCCCCCGAAGCCACAGGGACTTGGCCTGCCCCGGAGGCCAACGCTCTGAGCGGTGACCCTGGGAGGAAGAGCAGAGGCCCAGGCCCACAGGACTCCCCACCGAGCTGAGGGCACAGCTCTGGGCTGGTTCCCTCATGTCCTGTCCCCAAATCCCAGCTGGTGGCACCCATCTCCTCACTGACAGCTCCCCCGGGAGGGCCGTGGAGCAGGGACCAGGGCTCCTGGCCCAGGTATGCACTTGCCCTGCGTAGAAGTAGGACCAATGGAAGCCAGTGGGTCACAGTGGGCAGGGCCCAGCTGGACGGCAGGACGGCCACTGCGCAGGCCCCTCAGAGCTCCAGAGGCCCAGCCACACTCCCTGTGGCCCTCAGCGCCGCCCCTAGACAGGGAGGGCACCGCAGGCTCAGGAACCCTCCTCACCTGCGCGAGTCCAGGCTCCCCCAACCCCCCACCTAACCCCAAACCCCCGACGTGAGACCCTGTGCGTGGGATCCCAGCGCTGCCCAGGTGCCTCTGAGAAATGACAGGGAACAGGCGACATGCCTGAAACAGGGGAATTGCCCCCTCCTGAAGGCACAGGAACCGTCCTGGAGACACGGACTGGCACGCCGCGTGGACGCCAAGCCCATTCCCGACAGACAACGGGGCAGAGCTCAGAGGGCACAGGACGGAGAGCAGGGATGGCCGAGCCCCTGTGGGGCCAGCGGCTGTCGGCTCCACCCTCAGCCAGCCCTGGGCAGGTGACAGCCCCGATATCCGAAGCTGATGCCAGAATTCAGGAGCAGCACCCGCCCAGGCCGAGCCGCCGCTGTGGAATGGGCCCTCCCTGCTGGCCAGGTGAGCACAGCCTTTTAAAAAATATTTTGATTGATTTCAGAGAGGAAGGGAGAGGGAGAGAGAGAGAAACATCAATGATGAGAGAGAATGATGATCAGTTGCCTCCTGCCGGCCCCACACTGGGCAGCGAGCCTACAACCTGGGCATGTGCCCTGACCGGTGTGGGGGGTTGAGGGGGGTTGGATGACATAAACTATTAGAAGAACTCATGGTAATATACAATCAGACATGATTTCCCCACGGAAAAACTTCACGTTGGGCACCTGAATAAATGACACTTAGAGAACAGAGCCCCATGTCCCTTCCGCCATCCATTGAACCGCTCATCTGTCCAACAAATATTTTTAAAGCACCTACTGTGTGTGAGAGGCATGATTACCTGCTGGAGTTGACGCATGAACATGCATCCTCCCAGCTCTGGAGGAAATCAAGACAAGCAAATAAAGTCCAGCCCCAGACAGTGTGTGCGCAAGGGCTGCACGAAGCCACCGAGACTGAGAAACAAACGTGAGGGCTGCACGAAGCCACCGAGACTGAGAATCAAACTCGGTTAGGAAGAAGTGGCCCTCGCATCAGACCTTGGACTAAGAGTGGATGCATCGGCGGGAAGTCAGAGCAACGGCGTTCAAGGAGCAGAGACCAGCAGGTGCAAAGCTGTGAGGAGGTGTGAGGAGGTGGAGGGGCACCAAAGCGCCTCGTGCCCCCCTGTGGCTTGAGGAGGCTGGGGCCGCTGGAGGGAGGAAGGGAGGGGAGATTACAGGGGGATCACACATGTCCTCCTCTGCTCTATTCAGGAGATCGGACTTAATCCCACGGACCCTGGGGAGCCATTGAAGGTTGCGCAGTAAGCGCACGGCATGAACCAATTTCATCGAAAGACCAAAGGCATGCACATACTTCCCAGACAATTCAGCAACAGAAAGATGAAGGCACCCTCGCTCACAGAGGTCGCTGTACGTTTCTAAACCATGTGTCCCGGGCAGCAATTTAAAACTCCAAACCACCTGGGCATTTCTGTGGCCAGTCGCCGGCCACAGAGCAGCAGTGGCCCCTGCTGCCCAGGAGTCCCTCCAGGTTCACAGTGGTCCCTCTAACTGCCACCCTTCTCTGTGGGCCCTGCCCTAGTTCCCAGGCCTGTGACATGGGGGGTTGGGGGGGGGGAGGGGAAGCAGGTTTTAAATAAAATAAAAATTCCTCTTGCTTCTTACAGATTGGACTTGATTAAGCATTCCACAGATAAAGGGTAAGCAAATGTCAGCTTCAATATCACAAAAAGAGAAAGGAGAGTCCGTGCAAGCAGCTAAGCAAACAATCATTTTCATACTTTATTGGAAACAGTCATTGCCGTAATGACTACATCACGTCCAACAAGCAGGTGCGTTTCCATTCTATTTCTTGCGTGGAATCTCCAAATAGTTTTATTTGGAAGACCTTATCTCTCGAGGATCTAGCGGGAGGTGTTAGTCCCTCTAGTAGAGCGAGGGCATGGGATGCTGGGATCTCAGCTGCTACATAAGCCCTGGAAGGCCACGGCCCAATCCATCCGATGCTACATTTTCCTACTCTGCACGTGCGAGGCGTTTGGGCGCACACTGGCGCAGCTCCCTGTGCAGGAGCCCGTGTTCTGCCAAAACCCAGAGCCCACGTTCCAAGTGTGCCTCTGTATTTTCCCAGTCCTTCCATAATGCGACAGCGACATCATTCTGAGCTAAGTCTACAGCCAAAAGAGGAAGAAAGGGCTGTTGACTTGGCAGAGTAGTTTGAAGAGGAGATTTAAAAGCCCTTCTGTTATCTGTTATTAGTGATCGGGTAGATAGTTATTATCTATCTATTATCTATCCAGATCTAGTAACAGTAACACCACAAACTCAGTGGCTTAACGCAACACACAGTATTATCGCACAGTTTCCAGGGCACAGCTCAGTGGGGCCCCCTGCAGGGCTGCAGTCCAGGTGTTGGCCAGGGCTGAGGTCTCATCTGGGGGTTGGACTGGGGAAGAGTCACTTTTGACCTCGCATCACTGTCAGCAGCAGGCAATTCCTGTGGCTGAAGGGCTGGGGGCCTCAGTGTCTTACCAGCTGCTGACCGGAGCTGGACTCAGGTCCTTGCCTCCTGACCCTTCCCTTACGGTCTTCACAATACGGAGCTTGCTTCGTCAAGAGGGTCTTGGCGAGACACATGCCGTAGGTGTTCGTGCTGAAGTCACACCCATCTGATCACATACTTCCCATCACCTTTACAGAACTCTTTTGGGTAGAAGCATGCACAGGTCTCAGTTTGCTCCAGGGGAGGGGACCCCCAGAAGGTGGGGAGCACCAATAAGGGGGGCACCTTGGCCCGTCCTCACACCGTCCTGACTCCATTAATGTTCAGTAGAGCAGTTGGAGCAGGGAAGGCCAATGTTAACCACAATCCCCTATGACAGACTGAGTTTCTTCCAAATCTAACAAAATAAGAGTAAATCCCAGTAGGTTAATAAACCATTTCCTCCTTTCATGTCCTAAGTTCAGATTTTCATCCTAGCGTAACTTTTCCGTGCGTATTAAAAATCCCAGTCTGCATAATTTAGAAAATTTTAATTTCTGCTTCTCGTTGGCCAACAAAAGTAAACATATCAGAGAGTCTCGTTAGAAGACAAAGTGGAATGTTTCGACGCTGCCAAACAGCAAACATGTATTGAGCACCTGCCAAAGCCTCACGACGGTGCCCTGGAAAGGAGCAGAGAGGGAACAAATAAGGTGCAGGCATCGGGAGTTTGAAAAATCCACAGGGCAGAGGTTTCCCAAATTCCCTATGTACGCAGGGGGTTGACGATTCTGCCCTCCCTTCATTTGTAAGCAAACAATTGGGAACTATTTCTCAGCTGTGCAAAAAGTAACACCTTGCACAGACAGTACTAAAATTAGAGCGGCCACGTTAGGTGAGAGCAGAAATTGCCACAGCTTTTGTTTTAGGCAGTAAGTCAGACTAGATACACACAAGTGCCCTCCCCACAGAATAGCCATTCCCTCCACCAAACATGCCTGCAAATGGATTGCCAGGCTCCCAGAAAGCGAAGGAGGAAACCAGTGACCCCAAATCGTGAGCTGGAATCAGAGCAGTGGGAGCAGGAGGGGGGAAGCAGAGAGGAAACGCACTGTGGGGGCAGGCGGAGTGGCTGGCTGAGTGGCTGGCGGAGTGGCCAGCGGAGTTGCTGTCAGAGTGGCCGGCGGAGTGGCCGGTGGAGTGGCCGGTGGAGTGGCTGGTGGAGTGGCCGGCGGAGTGGCTGGCAGAGTGGCCGGTGGAGTGGCCGGCGGAGTGCCTGGCAGGGTGGCCAGTGGAGTGGCCAGTGGAGTGGCCGGCGGAGTGGCCAGCGTGCTAGTGAGCTCTGCACTCTGGGGATGAAACCCTGGTCCCCTGGCAGGATGGAGGAGCCGAAACTCGCACTCAGTTCAGGCTGAGGCTAAAGCTGGTGTATGTCAATGGTGACTCCTGGCTCTCAACCCAAATAACATCAAGGGAATAGCTTCTAAGTAGAAACATTTAGTCAATGAGTCCGCCAGGATTTTTCAGTGAAAGGCATCTATCAAATACAAGTTCATGGTCAAAGATGGTCCTGCATTCAAGGAACTGAGACACCATGTGGGAACTTCAACAGAAAAACAACAGGGGCCAACAAAAGGCATTCTTCAAGCAACAGGAGAATGAAGCAGATCGCTCCAAAGGGCCACTATTGGGCAGACAGCAGACTCCTCCAAAGCTACAGTGAAAGCCACTGGTCCATGGGTTAGCGTCACCAAAGAGCTGAGGGAAAAGTGAAAACTGTCAGCCAAAAATGTGTGTCTTTCATCTTAAGAGTGATACTAAAATAAACACATTATTTTCAGGTTAAAAAATCTAGTAGGAAAAAAACTGTCCTAGAAGGAAAGTGTGAGACACAAGAAAGAATGAGAAGCAATGGAAGGAGAATCTAAACATATATTATATGAATTAATAATTGTTATAAGGTCTAATTTGTGGGATTAAACAACAAGGGAATTGAAATACTTCAAATTGACAATATCGCAGTCAAAAGGGGTCACTAAAGTTTGCTCGCAGACACATTTATTGTCCCAGAAAAGTGTCAGAAATTGTTTTTAGATTTTCTGAATCTTAAATTAATATAGATGATAAATTTTCCAGGATAAGCACTAATAGACAAAAAATAAGGTGTGTAACTTCAAAGTCAGTGGAGATGAGAAAATAGAATAAGAAAACAAGACATAAACAAGAAACCTAAAATTTCTAATAGCAAGAAAGAAGAACATGAAAAGCCTTAAAATGAGAACAATAGAAAGCAAAAGCAAAATGCCCGAAATTTAAGAGACCGACAACACCAAGTGCTGGGGAGAGTGGGGACCCCCCGAACCCTGCCACACGGGTGGCAGGAGAGTAAATGGATCCAATTAGGCATTGCTCCTAATTAAATACACGCGTGCACTGTGATCCGACCGTTTTATTCTGGTATCTTCCCAACAGATATGCTTGCAAATGTGCACCAAGTCTGTGGAAACCAGAAGCCTATCCCAGGAGTATGCATAAGCAAATTGGGGTGTATTTATACTATGGGCTCTACAACTTTGCAAAATAAACAGATTATAACTAGATTGATACAATGGACACTCTACAGTTTTGAAAATTATAGTTAGGCAAAATACATGAACAGATCCTTTGCAGAAATAGGAATGACATATGCCAAATGAAAAGGGACCCTGGCCGGTGTGGCTCAGTTGGTTGAGTACTGTCCAGTGCATGGAAAGGTCACTGACTCAATTCCTGGTCAGGCACATACCTGGGTTGCAGGTTCATTCCTCGGTCATCACATCGATGACTCTCTCCCTCTCCCTCCCCCTCTCCCTCTCCCTCTTCGTTCTCTCAAATCAATAAAAACATATTTTTAAAAAATAGAAAGGCACTCAGTCATTAGTAGTGAGCATGCATTTCACCAGCAAGCTGACGAACAGGGACATCTGACAACACCTAGTCTAGGGGGGATGTGGATGGGTGAGAGATGTGGTCTGTTGCTGGCAGGAGTGTCCGTGGGTGCAGCCTTGGAACACTTGGGCAGTACCGGGAGAATGTGCGCGTTTGCACGGCCCACGGTCCCCCACAGTCCCCAGGCTGTCGTGTTAGGTAAACAGCCTAGCGAAATCCTTGCACATCTTTACAGGAATGCTCACAACAGCTTTATTGTTTCCATCACAAGCAAAGGAGGAAACTGAAACAGTTCTAAAGCCCCCTGACAGGGAGGGATGAATACATGCATGCGGGTATAGTCACTCAGAGGCATGTGCTATGCAGCGCTGGAAGTGCATGATCTGCTCTGGAGCTACAGGAAAACATGCAGGAAAATCATAATTTGAGTGAAAAAAACACCCATCACGGAAGACTGCGGGCTGCCTGTGGGTGCTCGTGTAATCTCCCTGTAACAGGCCTCCACAGAGCCGGTCTCGGGAGAAGGGGCGGCTGTGAGCTGTCAGCAGGGGACTTCACAACAGCTGGGCATGAGCACACAGCCCCCCCAGGGGCCCTGGACGCGGTACAAGGGGCCCTGCCACACCAGCCATACACCTTTACACGGTGCCCCACTGTCCCTCAGAGCTCTCTCCCATCACGTTTGCCACGGTTTCTGCGGTTCAATATGTGCTAATAAATGTACCTTAATAGCTTTGAGCTCATTCAGTTGCATTTTTTCATTTCTTTATATTTAGTTGTTTTCATTGTAGTAACACATGTAGCATTAAAGTTACCCTTTTAACCATTTTTAAGTGCATAGTTCAGTGGCATTGAGGACATAATTATCATCACCATCATCATTATTGCTTTCATCACAATCATAATCATTATCACCACCATATCATCACCATCTCCACCATTATCATCATCACCACCATTATCACCACCATCATCATCATCACCATCACACCACTACCATCATCATCACCACCACCATCATCATCACCACCATCATCACCACCACCTCCACCATCACCATCACACCACTACCATCATCATCATCACCACCATCATCATCATCACCACCTCCACCATCACCATCATCACCACCAGCAGCATCATCATCACCACCATCATCATCACCACCACCTCCACCATCACACCACTACCATCATCATCATCATCACCACCTCCACCACCACCATCATCATCACCACCTTCACCATCATCATCACCACCTTCACCATTACCATCTTCACCATCATCATTACTACCTTCACCATTACCATCATCACCACTATTACCATCACTACCACCATCATCATCACCACCATCATCATCACCACCAGCATCATCATCACCACCTCCACCACCATCACCATCATCACCAACATTCACTGCATAAAGATTAGTTCTTCGCTGGCTGTTCAGGAGTCACCATGGTAACCTGTGGGAGCCCTGCTATCTAACTTCATGTCAGTTAGTGGAGTTTATGTTATGCTGATCTGGCAGTGAGCATTTGGAGAACGCTTCAGAATTACAGTCTCGGTTTGACCCTCTTTCTTGTTCTTCCGACAGCAAATCTCAACAGCACAGGGATGCCCCAACCGTGCTCAAGGCTCCCAGCTGCCCTGGTGCAGGACGGGGCTCCACCGGCCAGAAGTGAGATTTAACGTTTAGTGCATTTTCCTCCTGACTTTTTCCTCCTGCAATGATTCATGTAATTCCTGCAGAGGAAAAGGAGCAGTCCCCAAGGTAAGTTAAAGCCATCGGCTCATCTGTGAACCCATGGGAGTGTGCGAGTGTGTGTGTGTGTGCGTGTGTGTGGGCGCGCGCGTGTCAGAGAGCTTCATAAGGCTCATCCCATAAATGAGTTTCACCATTACTTAGTGTTTCATTTACTACTGAATCTAACTGGCTTGTCAAAAATCTGAAAAACATAAATGATGTCCATACAAGTCGCATTAGTAAGACAAAATATAAGGACGGGTTTGTGGCCGACACTCCAGGAGCCTCCGGGAAAGGGGGAGAGGGATGCTGAGCAGGGAAATGTGCTCATCAGAACTGTGTGAGCTTCAGACAGGAGGGGCCCTCCCGACCTCTCGGGCTGAAACACCTCACGAGAAGATCCGTTTAGCAAATGTTGGGAAGCCTAGACATCAGAAAAGGAACTATTAGAAGTGGGGAAGGGCTTACAATTTCATGGGAAATTTAGTGACTCTCCATCGTCCTTATCTGGGGCCTACAATTTCATGGGAAATTTAGCGACTCTCCATCGTGGTTATCTGCCCCACCTGGTTGGCTGATGAGCAGGTATTACCTGTGCAGCAAGCACGCAGCGCTGCTCGGGCCCGGCTCAGGCGCTCAGCGCTGTTCTCTGTGCTCAGCTCTGCTCCCGGGGCAGACGTATTCACGATTGGGTTTTCAGCCAGTTCCCCTGCCCCGGGGTCATGACTGGGGCTGCTCTCCGGGCCTCCCCTGGTAACCTCTGGCTTCTCTTGGCCCTGCCCTGCCGCTCCCTCACATCCTCCTGCCCCTCTGCCAGGGACCTTGTGGCGACATCAGGCCCACCCCAGGCTTCCAGAACCAGCTCCCTGTCTCCGGATCCTGAACGTAACCACACGTGCCAAGGCCCCTTTGCCATGTCAGCTGCCATTCACGGGTTCCGAGGGCTCAAACACAGGCATGTCCAGGAGACCAATACTCGTATCTCGGTCAAAAGCCAGAGCAAAGGTGCTCTTGGCGATCCCCGGAGGATGGAAAACCCCGCCCACACAAACTCCTGCACATGGGTGTTCACAGCAGCTTCCTTCATCGCCACTGAAACTCGAGGCAACCGCCATGCCCTTCCGCAGGCAACGGATAAGCCGCGTTACCTCCGACAGCAGAATGTCAGCATTCACGGTGACAGTAAATGAGTCTCCGGCCTGGAAGTACATGCGTGCACTCCCCAGGAGTGAGCCTGACGCGGACCAGGACTGCGGGCGAGGACTGCGCGGCGCTGCGGGTTCATCGGCTCTTAACAACGCACCGCCCTTGGGGGTCCGCTAGTGGGGGAGGCCGTGCTGTGTGGGCCAGGGGTCTGTGGGAGATCGCTGTGCCTTCCCTTCGATTTTGCTGAGAATCTAAAACTAAAAAATAAGGTCTTGATTTTTTTTTTTAAAGAGACAAAAGCTATTACTGAACACATTTTATATTAACCTATATTGAAGATTTTCACAATAGTTTAATATAAACTGCATTTTATTTATTTAAAAATGTCAGTATACACATAAAAGCGTTTTTCTTGTCTAAATAAAGACAGTACACCATAACATCAGGAGGGAGGGAAGGAGGACTAAAGCTTTAACTCTGATAACTTGGGGTTTTAGGGGCAAGATGAGAGCTGTCCAGAACTCTGGTTTGAATGTTCAGCATTGGAGCTCCCCTCTCTCTCTCCCTTCTCTCTCTCTCTCTCTCTTTCTCTCTCTCTCTCTCTCTCTCTCCCTCCACTCTCTCTGGCTCACTACTGGGTCTGGGGTGTGATGGGAGGTGTGGGGCTCAGGTGGGAGGAGGCCCTGGGCCCTGAGAGCCGGGTCACTGCAGCCCTGTCCCACCGCGTGAGGCTGACAGTGCGGGGAAGCCAGCGGCAGCCCCGGAGGGCGCGTCCTGCTCGAGGACAGCCTGCCCGCTTTCCCTCGGCTCCAGAGGGACACCTCCACCTCCCGGGCCTCAGTTTCTCTGACCAAGAAAAGGCAAGCGCAGCCTCGGGCCCGCCGGGTGGCTGACCAGGCAGTGACAGGGGCGGATGCCGGGCCCAGGGCCCGCCTCATACTGAGGATCAAATGGTTCCCCCACGGAGTCGTTTTTCTTCCCCTCTGGTGACACCGCCACAGAGCAGGGGGCGGGCCCAGCAGGGACGGAAAATGGATTATGGAGAAGCCACTTATCTCCTTTGTCATCTCAGCGCGGCCGGGTGGCTCTGATGTCCCACAAAGCAGGGGAACGGGCTTTTCCGCTGCGAGGAGGTCAGAAAACTCAGAGACAGACCAGAGGGGAGCCCTTCCCCATCCCTGACACTCACTCCCTGAGGCTGGAAGGAAAGGAGGGGATCTGCCTCCCCAGTCATTGAACTCGAGGATGTTGGGGTCGGGCCTTGAGGATGGCTGACCCGTACCCCAGGCCCCGATCCCAGGCCCCGATCCCCAGGCCCCGATCCCAGGCCCCGATCCTAGGCCCCGATCCCAGGCCCCGATCCCAGGCCCCGTCACCAGGCAATGGCGCAGGTGGGAGAAGAAGCTCACTCTGTTAGGTAAGCTGGTTTCCTTCATGTCCTTTTTGCACAGAAACTGCCCTTTTCCATGGCGATTTGTACTTGGTTTATCTGCATTAACAGGACATTGTGTGTGAGCTCCCAGACAGGCGCCCCCATAGGGGCGGAGGGACCAGACTTTCTCCGTGAACAGAGATTTGTGTGGATACAGTTATTCAATGAGAGACGGCAAGTCTCTAATCTGCTATGCCTTTCTTTCAAGGAGTCTTTGAAAAGGTTGTTCCAAAAATTAAAAATAAATATGAGGGGTGAAGGGGGCATGGGAAGGAGAGATATCTATAAAATGATCAACAATAAAAAATATATTTTAAAAAATAAAATAAACAGAGACACCGTCTCCAGGGCCTCCCACGCCCACACAGGTGCGGCTCTCTAACCCCAGAGCGATGCGCTCCCACAAGTAGCTCAGTCACAGCCTCAGGATGGCAGACAGAGGCCGCCTGCCCAGGGCCCAGGACACTGTACCCCCCACTTCTCACCGCCCCTGGGCTGTGGGTGACACATGCCAAGACGGGCTAGTGACGGCAGTGAGCCCTGGGGAGGGGTCTGCTGAGGAGGCTGTGGCCCTCCACCTGCCTTTCTTTATATATATAAATAGATGTTCTTATTGATTTCAGAGAGGAAGGGAGATGGAGAGAGAGATAGAAACATCAATAATGAGAGGGAATCAAGGATCGGCTGCCTCCTGCACGACCCCCACTGGGGATGGAGCCCGAAACCGGGCCTGTGCCCTGACCGGGAATCGAACTGCCACCTCCTGGTTCACAGGTCGACGCTCAACCACTGAGCCACACCAGCCGGGCCTCAGCCTCCCTCCATGGCTGTACCTTTGCTTCTGGGATTGAGACCAAGGCATCATAGCGCCCCCCTGTAGGTCGACTCCACAGCCCAGTCCTCCCTCCCTCCCCGTCATGGTGAAATGAAAATTAAAAAGACCTCCCAGGCCAGGCGGCCATGTGGCAGCCAGGCAGGGAGCGGCCGCCTTTCCCTGAACCAGCGCTGGGTGTCCCCACATCGCCGCCACCGCTGTAAGGTCTACTGCTCTGCCTGCGCCCCCAGGCCCCGGGAGCTGAATCATAAGCCCCCAGGCCCCAGGAGCTGGATCACAAAATGATCGGTGATCGTGGAGCGGGAGCAGGTTATGGACTCCAGGCACCAGCCCTGCAAGTTAGGAATAATACATAAAAGGAGGCATCCGGGCCGACCCACGGCGGGCACATGTAGGGCAACAGGCGGTCCCGCAACACCACGCCGCTCCCTGAGACCAGACACCGCCTCCCCAAAAACCACAGCGAGCCCCTGAGTCCCAGGTAAAATACAGCCCCTACTGGGTGTGCTGGTAATTAGCCTGAGAGAAAGGGAAAGAGAGAGAGAGAGAGAGAGAGAGAGAGAGAGCGCACTGGGAAGATGGACGTCCACACACACAGGTACCCAGGCCCCTCCTCAAGTCTCAGGATCCTCCTCAAGTCTCGGGATCCATTTGCCTTCAAAAAGGCCCAAAATAAACGCCGCCGGCTTCTGACAGAGGCTGCAATTGGACGCTTATCACAGGCTGAAAGGTGGGCTCTCGGCTGAACATCGGAGGGGAGCATTTGTGAGCCTTTATCCCAGCAGTAAAATAGAAGAGAGGGTATAGTGAGAGCTTCTTCAGCGGGGAAAAAACCACTGGTTTTAAAGATTTTTCTTTTAAAAGAACTCTTTAATATGAGTTGCCTTTTTTGAAATGTCAGGAATTTCTGACGATTCCTTCCCGAATCCGTCTGGATGAGCGGCTCGCTGGTGCCCACTGCCGTGCCAGCCGCCTGGTCTGTCAGAGGCCGACGCGACCCGTGGCCGCATCCACACAGCAGCCCCCACCCCTATCCCCACCTCCACCCCCTGGGACCAGGGCAGGAGCCAGGCCCAGCGCAGGGCCTCGACCAGCGTTCCCGTCCCCCATCGAGGAGGCAGTCCGCGTGACACCGAGACAGACCGTCATGGTCACCAACATCAACACATGCAAGCAGTTAGCAGATGAGACTGGGGACCCCACTGCATGATGGGAGATGAAAGCAGCCATTTATGGATTTCAGGAGAGAGGAGACTAAAGCGCCTCATAGAAACAAGCAAAAGCCTGGACTGATTCCCTCACACTGAACGTTCTCCAATGTCAGACACAGGGTGGACGGCGCAGAAATCACAGGCCCAAGTGGTCAGTGCTCAGAACCGCTTTAGTCTGCCATCTCAGCAGAGTTCTAGAAACTTGAATGGACTTTGGTTTGTGGCCTGCCCGGGCCCAGCGCCTGCAGGCGTTGGCGATGCTCATCTGAAACAGAACATGTGTCCCTATATTAGTGCTATTTTGTTCTTTAATAATTGCTAACTTTTAAAAAATGTTTTTGTTGATTTCAGAGAGGAAAGGAGAGGGAGAAAGAGATAGAAACATCAATGATGAGAGAGAATCATGGATCGGCTGCCTCCTGCACACCTCCTACTGGGGATCAAGCCTGCAACCCGGGCATGTGTCCTGACCGGGAATCGAACCGTGACCACCTGGTTCATAGGTTGATGCTCAACCACCGAGCCACTCGGGCCGGGCAATAATCACTTACTTTTAAAAAGCTCGCTCTGTGTCAGTCCTCACTTATTATAGATCCCAGGGATGCGTATATTAGACATCATACATCCTTTTGCATTATGGGTGCCTGTGACATGAGCCCCTGCCTGGGCCATTCGGGGTTTGCACAAGCATCTGCATTTCAGCAGCCACCAAAGACCCCCAGTCGAGGGCTCTGTGCGCTTCTTCTTGTCCTATCACCGCGAGACAGTGCCCGCCTGTGTCCCTGACCACCTGTGACTTGGCATAATTTGCTGAATGGCCAACGAGGCGTGTTGTGCTAATAAAGGTGCAGCCAAATTTTTAAAAGCATCGCCCAGGGGGGAGCCCAGACACTGGCTGGCCGTGCGGTCACCGTGGGACCTGCAGGGACGAGGGCTTGTGTGTGTTCATTGCAGCGAAAACCGGGAAACATCCTCAGCTCATCTGTCGGCTTTCTGAGCAGCAGCCTCGGTGTAAAACCCAGCTAGGTTTCAAACCTGCCTCCCCGGTGAGCTGTAAGGCTGGGGATGGAGGCGACTGCGCAGCCGGAGAAACTCGGCTCCGGTGATTCCAGGAGGCGCTGCGCCCTCCCCCTGCCCAGCGCCAGGCAGGGCCTCTCCTGGCCCAGGAGCCTCTCCAGCTGCCTCTGTCAGAACCTTGCTTTTTCCCGGGGGAGATGTGTGCGCACGCAGGCCCAGGGACAAGAGGCGCCGGTCTGGTTATGGAGGCACAAATGGCTCTGCCGGGCTCCCCGGGTTGGGGACTCAGATGCACTGCCTCTGGGTTTGCGAACATCCCCTCCGCTGGTCCGGTGTAGCTGTCTGAACGAAGTCTTTTTTTTTCTTTTGAAAAATCAGCCTAGAGAATTTTGGGAGGAAGGGAAGAGCCAAACACAGCTCCTCTGCCCCAGCTCCTGCCCCTGGACCCCCCAGGCCTGCCTGCCACCTGCCTGCAGCACCAGCGGGGCCAGAACTAGGTGGGGTGGGGGGAGACAGCTCCTTTCACAAACCCACACAAACACCTTTCCCGCAGGGTCTACACCATCACGAAACAAAACCAGGGTGAGGATATTGTTGATGTAAATTCCAAGCAGCTGTGACCCTGTGCTTTCTGGAGGAAATAACACCATTTCCTAAAGACGCCCAGCCTGGGATCTGGGGCGGCATCGCAATTTCCTTTCTTGTTTACTAAAAAGCCCCTGCCTGGACGGCTGTCACACCTCGCGCATCGCCTGGCCGGCGTGTGTGCAGGCAGCCGAGGCCTATTCCCTGTCCGGCCGCAGCCGCGCTGTGAAGAACGCATTTCACTGCGCCAGGTCCCCGCGCTCCGGGCCACTGCGCCAGCGGAGACCGAGAACCCGGTGCGGCCGCAGCCTTGTGGGTGAAAATGAATCAGATATGAAAATGTCTGAAGCAATAAATTAGCACACAGCAGGGGGGGGGGTGATAGCGCCATCCTGCCTCCTCCAAACTCTCCCCACACCCATTATTGTTACGGGAGGTGGGACCCGGGGACGGGACTGGAGCGAAAATGAACATTCCCCCAGATCTGAAGCCTGGCAATCGCTATGCAACGCGATTCTGCGCAGGGTCCCACAGGGCGCGGGGAGCGTTTGGATGTCGGATTCCGGGTTACCTGTCAGCAGACCTCACTCTCCTCTGGTCTCATCTAACGCAAAGGGAACCGCTCTGACATTTAAAAAAAGGAGTGAAAACATGGGTGCTTGGTGAAGCTTATCCATGTATTACCTAATACAAAAATGCAAATAATCCTGCGGGTCCCTCTTCTCTCTCTAAAGGTGCCACGCAGCAGGCTTGGCAAGAGCTGTTGATGGAACAAAAGATAAACAGCTCTGGGCGCCCGGCCCCGGCGCCTTGGCCAGGTACCCAAGAAGCGCAGAGGCCGCCTGGCTGTGCCCGGCCCTTCATCGGCGTGCGTTCTTTGAAACATAATTGACCAAAGCCTGAATTCTTTTTCCTGAACAAACATCTGAGAGAGAGAGAGAGAGAGGAGTCAGAGCTCACCCACCCGCACCCCCAAATTGAATCTGGAAGTAAATTCCCAATTCAAATCGCTTCGAGGAACATTTCTCTTCTTGATATTTTGCCGGGAATATTTCACGGGCAGGGTCTTCCGAGGTAAGAGGCGAACGTGCACGTTACTATTATTTTAAATCAACAAATTGCTTCTGGAGTGGCAGGGTGCCCACGCTCAGACGTCCAGCACTTTTAAAGGAAAAGCACGTTTGAAAAATAACATCCGCGTCTCCCCATCAGGTTGCAAACAATACATTTTTTATAGACACTCCGTTTTTATTGTTGGCGAGGAGTAGCCAGGCTCCACAATGGATCTTACATTTTGATGCTTCTCTGGAAAGAGAAGGTTGGCCCTTCACATGCATATCGAGCAGTTTTAACTAGAAAATAAATGAGCGTCGTCTTTAATGAGAGGAGCTGATCTCCTGCCTCGCACCTTAACTTTCTATTTCTAAAAAACGGCGCAGACACGTTTATATTAAGAATGGGACTTCTGGGAGTGTGGGCGGGTTGCACGGCCTCGCAAGACGCTGATCATTTATGTCACCTCTCCTTTTAAGCTTGCCAGGGAGTGGGTTTCTATGGTCCTATTTTTCTGTTGTTGTTGTTTTTAATTTGCTCAAATAGTTTTCTTATCAGTCATTTGAAAAACGCTCACTGCTTTTGCCAAAAAGATTTTAAATGCTCATTGCAGCAATTATAACTTAGCTAGTTTTTTTAAAAAAAACAAACAAACAGATAATTACACACACAAAGACAGACCACTTTCTCTCTTTTTTGCATTTAGCCGTTAGAGGCTGGAATGTTAGCACGGCGAAAGCCATGCAAATTGCGTTCAGTTGCTGGTAGATTCCGGCTGCATATTAAGCCCTTGCTCCCCCTTGGCCCCTGCTGGGGAACAGTTTCTTGAAGAACAGAATTGTATATTGAGCCGGGAGACCCAGAACCCCGGCCCCGGAAGGTTTAGCAACAACAAGAAGGAAGTGCTGAGGGCAGGAGGAGAACAGACTTTACGCAACCCTGGCTCACCACGGAGCTGAATTAGTGAGAGAGGCGGCCAGGTCTCGCTGCTGTGCACGCAGAGCTCGCGCCACCCATTTCCACGGGAAGCAGAAGTCAAGACACTGCTCCCGGGCAGAGCCCTTCAGGGGGCCGACTTCATAGGAGGGTGCGAGCGACATTCCTGGGGTCAGTTTCTTCCCTCAAAGACAGTTTGGAGCATCGCGTGTTTACTGACCACGGATTTTTTTAAAATGTTTTGAATGAACAGAGCCACCCAGTCTTGTTCCTGGGGCTCCTGGATTATCTCAAAAGAAGAAAAAGGAGGGGTCGTCTGTGTCTCAAGGGCCTCCCCCAGGCCCTGGCAAGGCAGGCACCGCCTCCTCCTGTACCTGGGAGCTGCCTGCAGCCCGGGGCCCTGGTCCCTGCTGCAGAAACACCACGCACACAGGGTAGACCATGTGTGTGTGTGTGTGCACACCTGGGCATGTGTGGATGCCGTGGGAGTGCGCATGTAGGGTGTGGGTGTTGTGTGTGAGGGTGTGTGCGTGTGTGTGCACATTTCCTTCTGCTCCAGTCTCTGTCCTTGCTTCCCAGAGGCAATCGTGGTCGGAGACAAGGCATCATTTATCCCTGTTGCTGTGTGCCTCGACCCTCCCTCCTGCTGGCAAAAC